>NW_027098221.1:0-20498 GCF_019320115.1 Miscanthus floridulus
GCCGGATCTATGATGATGCCACCGTGCTGTGTTATAGTCCGCTTCCGTCAGCACAGATGAGATCTTGCCTCATGGCCAGCTGCGGTGGCAGCGGTGTGCTCCTCGTGACCTCGAAAGACTTGATGACGTTGCCATCCATGTCCATCACCCGCACCTTTGGCAGATGGCGAGCTCCCAAGAACACGCCGACAAGGTGTGGATCGGCATCGCGGGATCTCTGCGCGGTGATGAAGGAAGGGTCGGAGATGAGGGCGCGCCACCCCTTGCACACGCACCGGAGCCGGCACCGGGTCTTCGCCGGCAGCCTGCCTAGAACTTTGAAGACGATGTCCTGCGGCAGCGACGACGCCGCTGTCATGCTTTATTCGTTTCGCTTCTATTATTGTGCATGTGCGTTCCTCGCTGTTATAAAACATGTCGCCAGCGGTTAGGACATTTCCCTCTCCGTATCCCATGATCAACACAGTAGATGAAAAGTATAACAAGTAGACACAAGATAGGGAGATTATTATTTATTTCTCTGAATATCCATAATTACAACATAGAGCTCTCACGTATATATAGTCCTGTCAAGGCCTAAAAGTTTCTGTAAGATCCCACATACAAACGGACTAAGATTAGGATTTCTTCTTTTCCTTTCCTTGTAGGATAGAGTCTGTATATTTTACAACACTCCCCCTTGGACGATTACCACGATATGCACATGCCTCGTCAAAAACTCCATCCGAAAACCTAGTGGGGAAAAACGGTTCTTGGACAAAAGAGTACATCGCATTAGTTAATTGTATTGCACGTGTTGTCTCATTAAAAACCTTGTGTGAGAAACCTTCAAGTAAAAACCACATAGAAAAAAAGAGTACAACATTTAACCTTCTTGGTCATGTATTCTTCGGAATATTCTATTCTTCATGAATAGATATTGACCTTCATAATCTATGCATAAACTTCAGTGTTTTAGCAAATATGATCTACTTGATCTTTGTCATTCAAGTGGTTTACCTTTAAGGTAGATTCAATAAAATATGCTCCCCCTCGTAAAGCCAAATTTGAACTTTTATTGTTCAAACTACACTTTTCATAAAAATGTGTTTAATTAATGGTATGCAGTACCACAATTTCTATATCTTTCAAAAGATGGCTCATAATTCTTCTATGAATTATATGGGTGTAACCAAGTGCAATATGCTTCATGCATAATGACCACTTATTAGTTGTGCAAACCAAATAAATTTATCCTTCAGGATAATAAATCATTTTCAGAGAATTATGGGGGTAAATAAGTTACAATATTCAATATCTTCTAGATAGTGTATCAAACTTATACTAGAATTTGAATACTTGTAATTATTTTAGTTGATTTTCAAGTTACATGTCCACAAATCTTCATAATTTTGATTGTACCACCTAAATAGCAAATCCGGTCTTGCATTTGGCATTTAGGGGATAATAATGCCAAAATCACCATTATATTCAAACCCTTCTATGGTACTTAGAGGATATCAACGCTTCGTTGATAGCTTTACAATATACACTTTTCTGAGTGTTTATATGACACCTTCCTTAGAATTCCTCATTTCTTTCTCTCGGGTCTATATTCACTTTAGGGATTAATGGTGTTTATTGAAGAATCGACCGGTAAAATCCTCCATGGATTAGTTCCTTCAAGGATATGTTCTCATTTTATATAAATAACAAATATCTTTTATGAGATATATTCTCTACTTTCATGAGAGATTATTATGTATATACACAATAAGATTGTGTTATTCACAACAAATTCATTCGATGACTATTCCTCTAGGATATGCTCTTCTTGAGACTTAAATATTCATTCATGAATTATTCTACCTTAGACTTCTTAATACTTAGTATGCGATTTTATTTCTATATGTTGTGATTTATATTCTTCAGGAATTATATGGATTTTCGGAATCCACTTATTAACTGCATATTCCATATTCATTCAATTCATTTGCCAGAGATATAGCAGAACATTTACTTCTTCTTAGTAGGAGATTCAACCTCAATTGCCTTTCTTCATTGACCCGATATAATCGCTATAGGCGATTTTGCCATGGACTTTGTTTCTAGATCCGGGTTCTCATAAGAGAAACATTTGCAATTATAGAGGTAGCGTTGTCGACAACTATTCTTTCTCCCAATACTCTCACAATGTGAGATTATTCAATCTCTTTGTTATTTTCTAAACAAGAGATAATCTGTTCTGCATACCCAACACTACAATGATGCGTGCGCTTAGTATGTTGGATTTCATCTTTGTGATGATCCTCTTCATGAGGTACTTAACCTTCTTGATGAGGTACTTAACCTTCTACACGAGGTGTTCTCTTCATGAGAATGGAGGAGTTTGATATTATTTTGTTTAACAAGTATACAATAAACTAGAATCCACATACGTCCCATAGATTTTAGTTTGATAGTATAAATATAGTTTACTACTAAAAACATAACTTCTGGTTTATAACTTCAAGTTACTCCTCTCACTTCCAAAAATATCTGGCATATGCTCCGCTTCATGCTTCACAAGAGCATTAGTCAAACTATTGTCCGATTTAGTGTGTGATATTATTCCTACTTCAAGCTTCAAGGAATAAATTACTCTTAAGATCATTTTCCTTCTGTGGAAACAATATTTTGCATTCAATATAGGCTTTCTCTCCCCCTAACGCTAATATTAGATCTTTAATAGCATACTTCAAAACAATCCCCCTATCATAGGTTTATAATAATTCAAATTCATGTATTTCCGACTATAGGCGGAGGCCCCATTCATGTATGCTATGATAAAATTTTATGGGAAACATTCACACACATATTCAAATACGGGGGTTATTATTATTATATGCAGTGAGATAGAATATACAAATTACAATTAAGAATGTTCAGCGTTCCTACAAATTCAGGGATGTTCTCCCCCTGATTTGCACATATCATAGTTTAGAAAACTATTTTATTATCTAGCTTCTTTATTGTTTAGCCTAAAAAATGACCAAATTACTCATACATAATTAAAAATGGATCATATACTTTAAATGTAGAAAATACGCAACATTAAAATTCACATGGAATAATTTCTTCTAGAATTTTCTAATTGCTAGTAATGCAAAATGCCCCAAATATATGCCTTTTCTTAATAAATTCTAAATCATCATAAATGTGTTATCCATCATCTTAATTCCACAATTAGTCATCCGATTAGTCTCCATTGAGCAAATTTCATACTAACTCACTCCCCCTGATCATAGGCTGCTTGGCCCTAGACCAATCTATTGCTTATGCATACGATGCAGTGAAAGCAAAGTTCAACAGGAACCACATAGGCATAGCATACTAGCTAGCCAATTTAAGTACGAGGGAAGTGCAAATGTAGCTACTGGCTACAATTATAGCTATTATGCTAATATTCATACAAGAATAGAGATATAGCTCAACAAGAGAACAAGTGATACACATTCATGTGTAATATGGAATGCTGGTATTCAATTCAACGTAATAGTTAACAACAAAATACAAAGCTACAAGCTTACATGCAATTAGTGCAGTAGAGAAAGTTAACTCGGCCAGAAGGGACGCGGGCAGAACTTCAAGTCCTGATACATGCACTTAAAGATAGATTTACAAAGGTTATGCCTATTTAATACATATTACCCACATTTTCTTATGCCTTTACCCAAAATTCTTCCCCTTTTCATGCCAATAGTTACTTCATGTAGTAACATGCTTCATGTATCATATATGAATAATCATTTCCAATGTTCCATAGAATCCAATTATACTTCTAGTATACATTGGCTTTGGCATGAATTCACATATCTAGTGTACTATTAAGTGTACAACAACATATTTAGGGAAGGGCGTAAACTTGTAGTTTTTGGGATAAAGTATTAAATACTTAATCTTAGGATTATACTATTTCTTAGCTAAATTGATCCTTCCAAGATCAGTTATTATGCTAGTATAGTCCAATTGCTCATGTGCTTCTAGGAAATACAGAATTTCCTCATACCTTCATGGTAGTAGTGCACAAAGAACTATAACCTTTGTGGTTAATTAAGGTGTCGGTGTTTTGGACCGGGGGGTCCTCAACCGGCTAGTGAAAATGAACTGCGCGTTCCTATCCCGGATGGTGATGCAAAGAGACACAAGGTTTATACTGGTTCAGGCAATAGGTGCCCTACGTCCAGTCTGAGAGAGCGATCTTGTATTCCTTGCACCGAGGTGCTCGTAGTAGGGGTTTACAAGCTGGGCGAGAGAGGAAGCTAGTCCCAGGTCTCAGCATGGAGCGGCGTGGGTTGCTTGAGATGTTGATCTCTTGCAATGCGGAGGAGTGCGGGTTACATAGCGTTGTTGCTTGCGTGTGTGTCTATCTGAACGATGTCTCCGTTCGTCCCTCCTAGAGCTAGCCCTGGCTGCTTCCTTTTATAGCCACAAGGAGGGAGCCAGGAGTACACGAGAGAGCTACCTGTGGAGCCTTAGTGAGGAAGGAAGATCTAGCACTGTAGCCCACTCCTGTAGCGGTATGGTGTTGGGAATGGCAATCGGTACTTGATTACTGGTGCGTCACGCCGGCCATGCCCGAGGCTGTTGAGGTCGTGGGAGTCCCGGTTGACGTCTAGTCAGCGTGGCCTCCACTGTAGGAGACATGCCAAGCCCCGTGGATTTTTGACTTGGTGGAGTGCCAAGGCCTGGCGGGTGCTGTAGCTGGTCGTGCCGAGGCCTGCTTTGCTGAGGCCTTAGAGGTGACCCGTGTACGACGCGGGGGCCTCGGCAGTCAGCGTCGTACCTGGGTTAGGTGGAATAGCGTGGGGCGTGCATCTATAGGGCACGGTAACCCCTGTATGGTTAGTAGGGGATGGTAAAAAGGAGATTTGACCGTTGTCTCATCGCCCCTGTTGCTGTATCCTGCCGGTCGTGGCTGACGTAGCGGGTGCGACCGAACGCATTAAATGGATGGGACAGCCTGCCAGAGGGACGGTTGAGGCGGAGGTGACAAGGATGCAGGACGAGCCCGGCCTCGGGTGAGGTGGAGCAGGAACAATACGTCCGAGGCCCTGCCGGGGGGTCTTGAGCGAGGCGGAGAATGAGCAGTGTGTCCGAGGCCCCGCTAGGGGGTCTCGGGCGAGGCGTAGATTTGGTCCGAGACCATATTTTGGTCGAGCTAGCCTCGGATATCACTGCAGACTGTTTCCTTAGTTTGACTAAGTGGGTCTCATTGGGGTCTTATGAGTTTTTTCGATTCTTGCTTAGGGTACCCCATTTTATGGTATCCAATAGTAGCCCCCGAGCCTCGGGGGGAGTGCGAGCACTCGCCCTAAGGTTTGATGGGACTTGGCTCGTAGCAGCTCCCATCGGGATTTGTGTTTTGTGCTCGAGGCTCTGGTGGGTGCGCCTGAGCGCACCCACCGGGTGTAGCCCCCGAGGCCCTGGAGGAGTGGATTACTCCTCCAGGGGCTTTTTCCCTGTTGAGTGAGGGGTTTTATCGCGTTTGCTGAGCCCCTGAGTGCAAGTTCGAGTCGCTGGGTCTCGGTGTAGTTGTAGGAAGAGCCCCTGAGCCTCTGCGCGGAGCAAGAGGGTGATCAGGAGTTTCCCTATCTTTTTTGTGCGGCCCTCTCGCAACCTTTTCGTTCAGAAGGAGGGGTTTTGCCGAGACTTCGAGTGCGAGTTTGGGTCGCTGGGTCTCGGCTTGGTTGCAGGAAGAGCCCCCGAGCCTCTGCGTGGAGCAAGAGGGCGATCAGAGTTTTCCTGTCTTTTTTGTGTGGACCTCATGCATCCTTTTCATTCGAAATGAGGGGTGGAGTATGCCAAGCTACCCTCAGTGGGCGCGAGCAGTGATACCTCCGGTGAGCTGTTATCGGGTAAGTCCGAGTGGAGGCCCGTGCCCCATTTGATAGTGGTCGGCTAGCGGTCTAGAGACGCACTCCAAAAGTACCAGAGGGCCTCCCAGGGCCGTTCGATTGGCCCCAGAGGCATCGGTGCCTCCCTATGGTGGGATCCCATTCAGAGACTTCCCTGCCGGTCTCGAACACAACTTAGGGTATCCGAGCAATCGCTTGCTCGGGCCTCAGCCATGTACGGGCTTGCCCATAGTCATCACTGACTCTGTTGCCCTAGGGCGGCTATCGAGACCCTCGGGGGCCCAGGCTTCGAACCCCTAGACCGTAACGGGCTCGGTTGCCCTTCTTATCGCGTTTGCCGAGCCCTCGAGTGCGAGTTTGGGTCGTTGGCCTCGGCTTGGTTTGCAGGAAGAGCCCTCGAGCCTCTGCTCGGAGCAAGAGGGTGATTAGGAGATTCCCTGTCTTTTTTGTGCGGCCCTCACGCATCCTTTTCGTTCGGAAGGAGGGGTGGAGTATGCCAGGCTACCCTCGGTGGGTGCGAGCAGTACACCTCCGGTGAGCTATTATCGGGTAAGTCCGAGTGGAGGCCCGTGCCCATTTGATAGGGGTCGGCTAGCGATCTAGAGACGCACTCCAAAAGTACCAGAGGACTTCTCTAGTGGTCCCAGGGCCGTTCGATTGGACCGGGGGCTCGGTGCGCCTCCCTACGGTGGGATCCCATTCAGAGACTTCCCTGCCGGTCTCGGACATGACTTAGGGCATCCTAAGCAATCGCTTGCTCGGGCCTCTAGCCATGGACGGGCTCGCCCTTAGTCATCCCTGACTCTGTTTGTCCTGGGGCGGCCTGTCGAAACCCTCGGGGGCCTAGCCTTCGAAACCCCTGGACCATAATGGGGCTCGGTTGCCCAGTTCCTTAGTCCGAAAGGAATCGGGTGGGGAATAGTCCTTCCCATCGGCTGACGATGGCGGGTGCGCCTTTTGAGATGGTTTCTCGGGGAAATGGAACGGTGCCTACCGTCGCTGCGGATGGGACGTACTGTGCGCGCTGTTAGTAAGAAAAAGGTGGCCGTTACCTACGGGGCCCCTGGAGGTCGGGGGGGTCGAGTTAGGCAGCTCCCTTGGGAACCGTTTGATCGCATTGCGCGCGGCCGCGCTCCATGGAGCGGCTCCGGGGGGCGCTGCACATGGGCGTTAAGCGCGCCCTAGACATCGTTTCCTTGCACTATGCTGGCATCGACCTCGAGGCCATCAGCGACGGTTATGTTGTGGCAGAGGACGATGTGAAGGCCAACGGAGGAGGTGATGAAGCTGGTGGAGGCGGCCGAGGCCCCCTAGCACGGAGCTGGCCTGGCTGTTCGAAGAGGAGGTGGTTCCTCCTACGCTGCCCGTCGACGCTGGTGACCCTGTACCCTGTCCTAGGCCAAAGGGGCCATGCAATTGTTTTATGTTGTCGGGGAAGATGGCACTGACAGCCCTCTTTGCCCGAGGCAAAGTTGGTAGCGATGTCGAGGAGCACGGGTCGCCAAGGTCGATACGTTCCGGCCTAATTCTCGGACCAGGTCTCGGCAGGATGGTGCCAGAGAGGAACGCCTGGACAATTTCTGAGTCGCCGACGCTGGGCAACTCGGTGCATTGCTTGGAGAAGTGTCGGATGAAGTCTTGGAGAGACTTGTCCAGCCTCTGGCGACAACTCTTGAGGTCCCAGGAGTTCCCGGGGGCGCACGTATGTGCCCTGGAAATTCTCGACGAAGATCTTTACTAGGTCGCGCCAGCTATTGATCTGCAAGGGAGGAAGGTGTTCAAGCCAGGCTCGCACCGAGTCTGACAAGAACAGGGGTAGGTTGCGGATGATGAGCAGGTCATCGTCCCGCGCCACCTAGCTGACAAGTCAGGCGGTAGTTGGCCAGCCACAACTCGGGGTTGGTCTCGCCGCTGTACTTTGAGAGGTTGGCCGATTGTCGAAACTAGGCCGGGAAGTGGGTGCTGCGGATGGCCTTGCTGAAGACTCGAGGGCCAGGTGGCCCGGGAGGAGGACAGTGGTCCTCCCCACTATCGTAGCGACCCGCCTCGATGCGGGTGGTAGCCTCGGGCGGGCCCCATCATCGTCGTGGCGCCGTCGCCTGCTGACCACATCGTGGTCGCCTTGCGCCTTGCGTCGGTTGCTGAGGCGGTCGTGCACCGAGGGGGCCATGTTGGCTTTCGGTGCCCGAGCAGGCTCAAGATGGACCGAGGCCTCTCTATCTTGTCGATGGCGGCGCCATGGGCTGTTCTGAGGCGTTCCTGCACCGTCGAGACGCGGAGCTTTCGTCCTACTGTACCGCGGCGGTCTCGAGGAAGGCCTCGGAGTTCGCCGTGGACCCGTCGCCCCTCCGAGGTAGATGGCTCGAGGCATTGTTTTGGAGTAGCATCACTGCTGACGCGATGTTCTAGCTAGCGCGATTAAAGATAGGGGGTTGCTCGCCCCCCTTTGTCCGATGTTGATGCGGTGGTAGACGTCGCGAGCCCTTCGCCGGGCTGCTCCGCCATCACCGCGACCCCGCTGCTCTCGCTCGAGAGTGTCTCGGAGCTGCTGCAGAAGGAGTCGGTCTTGTTCGACCTTGGCCTAAAGCTCACGGAGCTACTCCAAGTCAAGGTATTGAAGTTGCTCGTGGGCGGGGTTCTCATTCCGCGCTGCCGGGGGTTCGACACGCGGAGGTGTGGCATCACCTACCCCCGCGCGGGGCGGGGAGCGATTGCCTGCCCCTTCGCCATCATCGTCCGCTATCGGCATCCCGAGTTCGACGACGAAGCACTCACGAGTGGGATCGTAAGTGCCTTCGCCATCAGAGTTGGAGTAGCCGAAGCAGTAGTCGCTCGCGGCCATGAAGCGGCACATGGCTTCAGGGTCGCGAAGCCCGGAGAAGTCCGCTCCAGCCCACGCCTCATCCTCCTCCAAGGAGTCGGCATGGGTGTGGGTCGAGGTTGTGGCGAAGAGGTCGAGGGCGAACCGTTGGTGGCGTCCTGAGGGCTCCGCGTGAGCGGAAGCGTAGGCGGAAGCGTAGGTGGCGGCGGCATTGCTCAACCCGAAGGGGTATGGGGATGGTGCCATCGCCGGGTTCCGCTCTGCCAGAGTCGATTCCTTAGGAGGTGACGGGGCAGAGCTTGTTGACGGGGCGTTGCTGCGCGCCACCGGCATCTTTCCCTTGCCCAGGCTTAAGCTGGACAGGTCCCCAACCAGGGACCCTGTTCCAACAGCCGGGTGTGGGATACTGGTGGAGCGCGGTGCGTCACCCTGAGCTCGCAGGGTGTTGGGGTGGTTCCGCTCGCGTCGTGCCTGGCGAGCGCGACGAGAGCGGCGGCCCGGGCACCGTCTGCGCCTGGGCTGCTGGTACGTGATGTCGTCATTGGTCGGTGGGGCTCTGGGTGTGAGGAGTACCATATCGTACTCACATCCTAGAGACATGAACTCTAGGCTCCCGACCCAGATCATCGTGCCGAGATGCAGTGGTCGCACGGGGTCTGCCATTCGGAACCTGTTGGGATGATTAAGCTAACACGCAGTATGGCCCCTACCTGGCGCGCCAACTGTCGGTGTTTTGGACCGAGGGTCCTCAACCGGCTAGTGAAAATGAACTGCGCGTCCCTATCCCGGATGGTGATGCAAAGAGACATAAGGTTTATACTGGTTCAGGCAATAGGTGCCCTACGTACAGTCTGAGAGAGCGATCTCGTATTCCTTGCACCGTGGTGCTCGTAGTAGGGGTTTACAAGCTGGGCAAGAGAGGGAGCTAGTCCCAGGTCTCAGCGTAGAGCAGCATGGGTTGCTTGAGATGTTGATCTCTTGCAATGCGGAGGAGTGCGGGTTACATAGCATTGTTGCTTGCGTGTGTCTATCTGAACGATGTCTCCGTTTGTCCCTCCTAGAGCTAGCCCTGGTTGCTTCCTTTTATAGCCGCAAGGAGGGAGCCAGGAGTACACGAGAGAGCTACCTGTGGAGCCTTAGTGAGGAAGGAAGATCTAGCACTGTAGCCCACTCCTGTAGCGGTATGGTGTTGGGAATGGCAATCGGTACTTGATTACTGGTGCGTCACACCGGCCATGCCCGAGGCTGTTGAGGTCGTGGGAGTCCCGGTTGACGTCTAGTCAGCGTGGCCTCCACTGTAGGAGACATGCCAAGCCCCGTGGATTTTTGACTTGGTGGAGTGCCAAGGCCTGGCGGGTGCTGTAGCTGGTCGTGCCGAGGCCTGCTTTGCCGAGGCCTTAGAGGTGACCCGTGTATGACGCGGGGGCCTCGGCAGTCAGCGTCGTACCTGGGTTAGGTGGAATAGCACGGGGCGTGCGTCTACAGGGCACGGTAACCCCTGTATCGTCAGTAGGGGATGGTAAAAAGAAGATTTGACCGTTGTCTCATCGCCCCTGTTGCTGTACCCTGCCGGTCGTGGCTGACGTAGCGGGTGCGACCGGACGCATTAAACGGATGGGACAGCCTGCCAGAGGGACGGTTGAGGCGGAGGCGACGAGGATGCGGGACGAGCCCGGCCTCGGGCGAGGTGGAGCAGGAATAGTACGTCTGAGGCCCTGCCGGGGGGTCTCGGGCGAGGCGGAGAATGAGCAGTGCGTCCGAGGCCCCGCTGGGGGTCTCGGGCGAGGCGTAGATTTGGCCCGAGACCGTATTTTGGTCGAGCTAGCCTCGGATATCACTGCGGACTGTTTCCTTAGTTTGACTAAGTGGGTCTCATTGGGGTCTTATGAGTTTTTTTCGGTTCTTGCTTAGGGTACCCCATTTTATGGTATCCGACATAAGTCTTCTTCGTGAGTAACAATAATGCAAAAACTTATTTAGTAGGCAAAATAGGCAATTGTTTATACGTGAAACATATAAATCTAATTTATTCCATGAGAATTTATAACACATTACTTCAAGTAATAATTGCAACTAAGAATATCAAATCTTTCATATTAGTCCTCAAACTAATAAAGTAACCATGAACTCTTCTATGAGTTTAAATAATCCACTTAATTCAACAAGAATTAAAACTTAATGCCCCACACCACTACTATCAATACTTCAGGATATGAACTTAAAAGACAATATACGCACATGATAAGTTTTCTTCAAGAAAACTCTTAAATGTTTAATAAAATACCATTCCCGCATGTCTTAGTTTCTATACTTGACAAGCGGTAGCTTCATGCTTTATATTCAATAATTATGATATACAGTCACAAGCCTTCAGGGGGTGTAACATATGCAAGCCACACATTCAAAGTTATTGCAAATATCCTGATTTATAAAGCTGTCTAAAAAAATCCTACTCAATTTCTACTTGAGTAATTTATGATGGTAAATTCAAATACTTCATGTATTACATTGCTCAATGATATTCTATACACAGGAGACATTTCTTCGAGATCTTATTTACCATCTTGTCTTATAGACTTTTAATACAAAGCTTCAAGATATTGTTTATAGAGTAGCACTTCAATGCAATATGATATTCTATAATCATAATTTAGGAGTTTCCTCATGCAGTGAGTCCCACAATATATTTGTTATTTCTCTTGGCCATATACTCATTCTAAAGAGTAATCAGGAAATATACAATCTTGAGTTTACTACACTTCAATGGTAGTAAAATTCCTACATGGATTTAATAATGACCATAATTCTAATCTTCACAGTATTTCAGGATATTTTCTTTTTCGAAGACGTGCATATTAACATAAGTTGGAGCATGTGCATATAAGTTTACTACATATAAACAAGTAGTAAGGTCCAAAAAAGGTAGTGTGTATTTATTCAAATATTATTAGAAGCAATCCTATCATTTTCCAGGATTATGGTATATGCAAATTTTCAAAATTAATACCCAAATATTCATTCATCCCAAAAATTCATTACGCTAGGAAAAATAAATATGAGCCTCTCAAAGGTGATAAGTCTAAGGTCTGCAGGATTTCAGAGAGCTCATATACCTTAAAATTTGTAGTGTAATCATTCAAGATTTTATTTTTATAATTATATGGTATATATACACTATGCTAGAAAATGCTATCAGTGGACGCGGGTAGAGGGCCATCAGTGACGCGTAAAAAACGCATCACTGATTTTGCGTCTGTGATAAGGGCACATGAGTGACGTCACTGATAATGGCTATCAGCGACGCGTATAGCCCAAAACGTGTCACTGATAAGGGCTATCACAGCGATGCGAGTAGCCAAAATGCGTCACTCATAAGGGCTATCAGCGACGCGAGTAGCCAAAACGCATCACTGATAGGGTTATCAGCGATGCAAGTAGCCAATACGCGTCATTGATATTAGTCTCAAACGGCGATGCGTGTAGCCAATACGCGTCACTGATAATAATTTCGAAAAAACAAAAAAAAAGATTCTACTAGGGTCCTATAATTCATAATCCATGTTTCCTGTTTCCGCAATAGATACAACTTTTGAAGCAATCCATTCTTTACAAACATTTCGATTACAACTTATGCTACAAAGAATCAAATCAAGGAGTTGTTACCTAGAAGATGCCTAACAGTACGTAAGCAACTAATACATAGTATAAGGATTTTTCTTAAGATTGAACACATTGACTACATTGAGTGCAATAGTACATAAGAAATGACCCAATTAATTCCATGAGTCAACCTGCTCCCAAACAAAACAGAAGACATGCCAGTCTATTAAACTTATATTTTTTTCCTACGGTACTCGAGGACGGTCTGCATTAGAAAAAAAAGATATACATTAAGTTAAAATGATCACAAACACAAAAGGCTGTGTAGTACAATACTACTGAGACAGTAGGATACCAGAGGGATATACAGTTCAGTGCAAAAAGAAGACAATAAAAATGAGCTGAGCAACTTGGCTGACTGTTGGGCAGTAAAAGAAGACAATAGAAATACCCACAGGCTGCAATGCGAGGCTAGCGCGGAATTTCCTTATCATATCCTGTTCCGAAGTGAAGTTTAGATTAACCTGGACACAGAAGAGTGAACTTCAGTCACTCTTATCAAATACAAATCACTTAACTGCTTTAGTGAATCAACTTATGTGAGACACGCCCAAACAGATAGTGATGTTATTTTGAAAATGGCACTTCACACATTAAAAGTTAAACATACACTTATCACTGGATCTGAATTTTCGTAGGTAAAAGTTAAATATACAAGTGAGTCACTATGACTTCTGGGCTCTTCTATAATATTAGTAAACTAGAACCTGAGAATCAAATATGATGGTTTCTTTGTTTGTAAAATAAACGGCATCAACACTAGTAGAGAAATGACATTTGATCCCTCGGCCAAAATTGACTTTAGTCCCGGAATTTTTTTGCGCCCGGGACTAGACACACCTTTAGTCCCGGTTGGTGGCTCCAACCGGGACTAAAGGTCTCTGCCCAACGGCTACTGCGCCAGGCTGTTGTGGCAGAGGACCTTTAGTCCCGGTTGGAGCCACCAACCGGGACTAAAGATCGACTTTTACTCCCGGTTGGTGGCTCCAACCGGGAGTAAAGCTCTAGTCCCGGCTGATGGCTGGGCCCGTGGCTGGAAACAAACCTTTAGTCCCGGTTGGAGCCACCAACCGGGACTAAAGGCCCCCCCTATATATCCCGGCCTTTCTTCTTCCTCCACGAGCCGCCCCGAGCTTCAGTTCAAATTTCAAGCTAGTGTTCTTACTTCCTTCCATCCATTCTTCGATTCATCCATCAATTTCTTCGATTCCTCTGTCGATTCTTCGGTTCTAAAGGTTACCAACTTCATGCTCTCATGTTTTATCATTGGCTTATCTCAATTTTGTTCACTACAATATATATATTGTTTTTATTGTGGTTTTTTATTTGTACGCAGTTTGAGCTCAAAATTCACTTAAAGCTTGTATATTTGGATGAAGGAAGGTTAAAGTAGCTATTAACCGGGAAGTGTCATGATGAGACGAAGATTGTGATGGAGTACCGAGTGAAGGAGGGTCCCAACAAGGGTCGTATCTTCTATAAGTGTTCGGATCGCAATGTGAGTTATTTTATCGCATTTGATGATTATGGTTAGTTTATACCTATTTTCATGATGATTGTGATTAAAGTTCTAATTTTTTATTTTAATTTTAGTGGGATGGCACTGGATGTTCAGGCTTCTACTGGGAGGAAGAGTATGTTGAACTCATGACAAAATATCTTGCACAACAGGCAGATACGGTGGCAAATGAGGCAGTGATCTAGCCGAAGAAGCCCAAAAGATGTTGAACAAACGGTGGATCTGTCTGTTTTAGTTGGGATTGGTCGCGAAATCCTTGTGCTGCTGAAGTGTATTTAGCTTTAGTTTTTTTAGTGGTAGTTGGGATTGTCTACATTGTAGCGAGGCTTTCTTAAATTTATAGCTTTTGTGGTGGCATTCATGTTGTATAATTAACTAATTATGTTCTAGATTTTAATATGGTCTTTATGTCATATAATGCAGATGAGTCGGCATTGGATGTACAATGCTGATCGCCGCTGCCAAGAGTTCATGGACGGCGTGCATTCTTTGTTACGTGTGGCCGAGGCAAACAAACGCGATGGTTTCATGTGCTGCCCATGTGCCATATGTAAGAATACGATAGAATATGCTTGCTCAAAGACTCTTCATTCACACTTGTTCAAGTCGGGTTTCATGCCAAACTATATTTGTTGGACAAAGCATGGAGAAATTGGGGTTGTAATGGAAGAAGGTGAAGAAGAACAATGGGGCGAGGATGACATTTTTGCTGAATATGGTGCCTTCAATGGTACTGCAATGGGGGAAGCAGAAGAAGAGGTAGGGGCAGAGGAGGAGCCCGCTGATGATCTCGGTCAGGCCATTCGTGACGCACAAAGAGAATGCAAAAATGAAAAGGAGAAGATCAAGTTCGACCGCATGCTAGAGGATCACAAGAAATTGCTATACCCAACTTGTGATGCGGGGCAGAAAAAGTTGGGTACCACACTGGAATTGCTGCAATGGAAGGCAAGAATGGTATATCTGACAAGGGATTCGGGGAGTTACTAAAATCCAAAAGAAGATGCTTCCAAAGGATAACGAATTGCCACCACTACGTACGAAGAAAAACAGGTAGTCTGCCCTTTAGGATTAGAAATCCAAAAGATACATGCATGTCCTAATGACTGCATCCTCTACCGTGGCAAGGAGTACAAGAATTTGGATGCATGCCCTGTATGTCACGCGTCGCGGTATAAGATCAGGCGAGATGACCCTGGTGATGTTGAGGGCGAACGCCCCAAGAAGAAAATCCCTGCCAAGGTTATGTGGTATGACCCTGGTATATCAACGATGATGATTTGAAGGAGCTAGTTCGAAAGTGGTCTTTGAAGAAGATGGCCACACAATTCCAGACTTGGAAAGAAAACCCTATACAACACATACGTCAAGAAGAACTTAACGCCGAATTTCAATACTACTAGGGACACGCTCTCGAAGTTGAGGCCCTATTGGAATGATTTCGTATATTACAAGACATCGGTAGAGGGTGAGGCACGGATGAGAAGGAACCAAGAGAATGCCCAAAAAAAAGGTATACCACCATGACATGGGATCAGGTGGCAACGAGACTGCCATTCCCAAGTGGCAAAAAATGGAAGCGGACATTATGCCAAGGGGATCGAACCAGAATCAGCCACTTGGCCCAAACGCGTGAAGAATTGGTTTTCGGTCATGCGGGAAGACTCGACCCTGAGACCGGTCTGGCAGTGTATAGGCAAAAAAATCAAAACAGCAGCACGCCGATTGGCTTTTGCTATACAAGCTAAAGAGATTGGTGCGTTCAAGCCCAATAGAGAGAAGGATGAGCTGACGTATGCCAATCGGGACTGCTGAAACACAGTGGCCAAACGAGAGGTTTAGGACGCAACACTTCATGGCAGCATGGTTTCCCTAATGACAGGGAAACCTACCGAAGCCGCCAGAGAAGGAAGGAGGAGGAGGCAGCGCGGACCGGAATGTTGGAGGAAGCGGTGCTTCAAGCACAGGAGTGAGAAAAAGCAATGGAAGCAAGAATGCAGGAAGAAATCAGAAGACAAGTGTAGACAGCAATGAGTGCCTAGAGGCAGGCATCAGAGCCAGGAATGAATGTTAATATAATCCCCCCTGGTCAGTTGAAAAGTAGTTGTGCTTCCACTGAGCTACCAAATCAAGATGACGCAGCGCTGTGCTTCCCTATGGATGATGTCACTACTCCTATGACATAAATTGAGCTACATATTCCAAGGGAGAATGACACAATCAAGGTCACTGTCAGTGTTTTTACTCCTCCAGACCCTATCAAGACACCAAGAATCTATGGGGCACCAATACCACCTGGATATGCTAGGGTCTTAGTGGATAAAGTGAGCAAAGGTTATGACGATCTAGCTCTTGAAATTCCTGGAGGTGATGGAGAGAAGACTCTAGAAGAAGCAGAGAAGGCATACATGCTATGGTGCAAGCGCTACATCATTATGCCCGTGGCGTCTACTCCACCACCAGCAGACATTAGGTGCGGACAAAAGTAATGAAACAAATTTTTTACTAATTTTCTATGGGCATGATTAATAATAACAATTTACTTATATCTCATTATTTTTGTACTCACAAGTAGGGCCTCCGCCAACCTAAGTCCAATTGTTGCTTCTCTAGATCATCATAGTGCTCCGGGCAATGATGATGCCTTCGAAGGCATTGCTGCATCCCCACCATCTCAAACTCCTCCACCGCCTCCAAGGAAGTCTCCAACTCCTCCGCCGCCTCCAAGGAAGTGTCCAACAATAGCGTCCCCCGCCACCTCCAAGGAGGTCTCCCATGCCTCCCCCGCTTCCAAGTAGGCCAGCTCCTAAGAGGTCCGCCCCGCAAACGAAGCCGTTGACCTGCCCGCCAGCAAAGAAGCAGAAAGCAAAACTCATCCAGTTATTCCCCAAAAACTATCTTACGAGAAAGTGAAAAGGACTAAAGGATGCAGTACAAAAAGAAGTGCATGATTACTTTAAAGGTGTAAAAAAGGCACGACAAGCGAGGTTGAACCCAGAGCCATCGTACTTCTAGCTACCTCCAGATGAGCTAAGAAAGAAGGTGGACCAGAGAAAACGAGATTCTCTTAAGACCGCCGTGAAACAATCGGACTATGACCACTCTCTCACCAAGTCATTTGAGGCGGTGCAGAAAAGAAGCAGGGAAAGGTTGTTGCACAACTCGGATAACAATCACAACAATCAATCCCCCCTTGTTGTTCCTAACGAGTATGGTTCAAACCTAACCTTACTGGAGGAGGTCGGCGGCTATGATGAGTTTCTTCGGTTTTATCAGGACACTGGTTTGAACCTTGTCGAAGTGCTCGCTGAAGGACCATCTGCTCCGGAAGTGGATCCTTATAGGAAATATCAACCAGGCCAGAGTCTATACAACCCTAAAAAATTAGGTGAACTGGGTACGCAATGTACCTGCTAAACCAGTGGTACATGGCGGCGTCTAAAGAGAATCAGATCTTTCTTCCTGTCAGAATTAGAAACCACCATTACTTCCGTGACAATGACATTATCTATGTCAAGTTTCCAGAATTACACCAATTATGCCACATGGACTCTCTTGACAAAAGTCTCATTAGCTGCTATTGTCTGTAAGTGTGATTATTTTCTACTATATTAAAGTGTGTGTATATATATAAAACTACATGTATAATATATAAATTATCCTCACACTATATTTTCATATATGCATATATCACATGACAGAACTAAGAAAGAGAAAGGATAATGATGTTGGTTTCGTTGATCCAAATGTCTTATACAAAACCCTAACCCCCCGCGTGATTATAAGCCTCAACCCGAGAAGAATCTCAGGGTTTGTCTTAGTGAACCAACGCAACAAGAAGGAAATATTCTTCCCCTACAACTTCAAGTGAGTGTTAAGTAATTAATGTCGATCATATATGGGACATTTGTTCAATTAATTCCTTAGCTAGATAGCTAATAAGTTATCTCTCATATATATATATATATATATATATATATATATATATATATATGCAGCAATCACTGGATATTGATGGTCATCGATATGGCCAATAGTAAATTGAAAATCTTAGACTCGTTGAGAAAACCGTAAACAGAGTATCAAGACATGATAGATATTATCCAAGGGTAATTAATTTAGTTTCTCTATAACAACTATATATAATGGCGCCGATCTCTCAATAATTATATATTAAAGGGTAAATTATTTTTTTATTTTATTGGACGCAGGGTTTGGAAAAAGTTCATTGAGGAACAAAAAATGAAACATTGCAAAGCACCACTGGGTGTAATCTTATACAAAGTAAGTACTATACCTACATTTATATATATATTCAATTAACACCATATGATGATTTCAATTCACCTAATTGATTTTTTGTCGTAAAAGTGGGTTCTAAGGCAGGAGCAGGGGAACAACTACTGCGGATACTATGTTTGTGAGTTCATCATGGCGTACTCAAACAGAACTACTGAAGAGATCATCAAAGTATGTATATAAATACTTTTTCCTTTATATTATTTCGATCGTATCTTTATTGCTCTCATCTGTATCTGTATAAGTAATCACATGACCAACACACATATATATATTAATACTTTTTTCTTTAACTTTTATTGAAGACTGAATGGTTGAAGGAAAGAGTCATACGACATGACCAACTTAAAGCAATTCAAGAGACTCTAGCAGGATTTCTGAATGACGTCGACCCCAATGGCGAGTTCTACGATGACCCGAACGAAATGTGGAAGCCAACAAATCAGGAGGAGTGAATTGTTATCCCAAGGACATGAATTTTATATATGCAAAACCTTTGTAATATATATATATATGCACATATTATGTACATAAAATAATATGTGTATATGATCATCATATATGCATGTACGCATGTACGCATATTCGTTTGTTATTTATTATGTACAATGTTCGAACGAAAACTTACCCGTGCGACATATATATTACTATTAGCAGCGTACAAACCGTATTCGAAAACCTATTTTAATATCAAAACTAATCATCAATTAAAAAAAAGAAACCAAAAACAGAAACTAAAAAAGAGAAAAAAAAAAGAGGAACCTTTAGTCCCAGTTGGTAATACCAATCGGGACTAAATGGCCTGCCCCGTGGCCAGGCTTGGAGGCCCCTTTTAGTCCCGGACGCCCAGCCGGGACTAAAGAAGGATACCTTTAGTCCCGGATTGGTAGCCCCGGTTGGAAAACCGGGAATAAAGGGGTTTCCCAACCGGGAGTACAAAGCGTTTCTGTACTAGTGCAAAGAGAATAAAAAATTGGTATGCCTGACAGTTGCTTTATTATAGAATAAATGGCAGTACATATAACTCCTAGCTACTTCGTTTCCTCTCAGTTCAATGTAGACCAACTGCTGCCAGGCTACGATAAAACAGCAGATAGTTAATTAAGATAGAGAGGTCGACAGCAATATAGAATTTCTTTCTAGCAAGATCAAGTTCCCTAACGGTACTTGTTTTAATCATTAACCTGCACTGAGTTGCAATAAAAATGATAATTAGTTGTCATATATAACTACATAAGCAAATAACAATCTACATTTCAAAAGGCACTGAAAGGCAGAGCAGCATATATGACTGACAAGACATGTATACACCAGTGATTAGATCAGATCTGAATACAAATAGCTAAAGAAAGAAAAATCACTCACAATGTTGTTAAATTTGTGACCAAGATTTCTACACCAAGGAGAGGAAAGAAAAAAAAGGTAAATCTTACCAAAGTGCTTACGGAAAACAGCTTAGTACAAATCTTAAAAGGCAACTTACAATTTCCTAAGTGCAACCATCTATGAGATGGAGTAAGGTGCTGTCCCAATGAAGCTATCTCCTGCAAGATTTCTGCATACCAGGTAGTTCTATGTAAGACCTAAATTATTTTTTATAAAACATAAATAGGAATGATGAGGTACACATCAGACAAGACTCACAAGCTCTGGAGATTAGGAAGAAGATTATTATAAGAAATGTCACTGCCTCCAAGATTATTGTTGTTCATATCCCTGCAGAACACTAAAGTATGATCAAGACCAGAAAAGACATGTTGTCCGTAAACATCTGAGCGTTGACATTTAAGAGAGCATGTGATGGTGTATAGACTAGAAACTATAGCTAAACTAGTACAGGCCGCTGGTTCGTGTTATAGCCCAAGGGGTAATTTAGCTGGTATCCCAGATAGCGAAATACATCATCTCTAATTCAGGACCTCATGCCAGAAGAAAATCCCCATACAAGTACACCTAATTATGAATAGGACTGGCATTCCTACAGCCCCATCTATGATCTATCCCATTCTCGCGCATAAGCAAGTCGGTCTGATCCTTTCAGAAATCAATCACGGATCCAAATGCATAACAAAAAACCCTAACACCGATGCAGCAAACAAATCCACAGGTCAAGCGAGTGTGTAACAACCCGGGTTTTTGGAGAAGCCAAAATTACGAACTTTTTAAAAAATTTCCTGCAAAGTGTGTAGCATGTAGTCGCTAGGTCAAACCTAAGTCAACTAAGAACAATTTATAAATAAATTGTTGCACTCATCTAGAATTGATTGTAGGAGCTTGCCGGAGTTTCTTAGATGAGTTAGGATTTGGTGTCGGAAGGGTGCGC
>NW_027098222.1:0-40000 GCF_019320115.1 Miscanthus floridulus
AACCAGTAAAAATATATTGACCGGACGCTGGCAGGGTCCGGTCAGCACTGACCGGACGCGTTCGGTCGCATAAAACCCTTACTGGACTCGACCGGATGCTGAACCCTCAGGGTCCGGTCAGTACTGACCGAACGCGTCCGGTCACAGATTCCCTTCTCTAGAACCTTACTGGAGTCGACCGGACACTGCCTTTCAGCGTCCGGTCACATGACCCCTTTAGCGTCCGGTCGCACCAAATGCAGATAGCTGATCAAATGAACTGACTGGACCCTGCGGCCAGTGTCCGGTCGCACCGGGGCTAGCGTCCGATCAGCATTTGACCCTCCATTCACTTCCAACTCTCGATCATATGTGAATGAAGTTTGCTCCAAAGGATCTTAGGCATTCATAGGAGCTACCTAGAGCTAGTTTTAATAAGTGTGCACCACACCTAACTCACTAGGCTCAACTAGGTCAAGCTACCCGTCCATACCCCCCTTAATAGTACGGCCAAAGGAAAAACAAAGTCCTAAACTACTCTAAGTGTCTCTCCAACTCTAATCGACACTTAGAACTAGTCATCCTTAACCTTGTCGTCCATCCTTTGAAAACCGAAACGATTTCCATCGTAGGGGCATGACAACTTTGATTGCCCGATTGATCTCCATTACCATGACCTAACTTAATTGCATCTGCAAAACACACGTTAGTCATAGTAATCTTGTATTGTCATTAATCACCGAAACCCAACTAGGGGCCTAGATGCTTTCAATCTCCTCCTTTTTGGTGATTGATGACAATACCACCTCGAGTATGTGAAAGAGTGAGGTTTTTGACGAGCTTAGTTCATATAAGCTTTTGTCGATAAGAACAAAAGTGTTAGTCAAGCTTATATGACCCAAGCCAACACAGTGTACTCAAAGAATATGAATTAAGCATGAGTATGAGTAACAAAGCTCATTTGCATCAGAGTAAAAATGCGGAAGCAAAGGTAAATGAGCATAACACAAGTGATATGACACATAAATAATGTAAAGTAGAGAGCACACATGTCATATATCACAATCACGTAGATAGCACTGTCACATAGATATAATAATATGCATGAAAGTAATCACACGAATGCATAAGTAAGTGTATCTCACAAATAAAACTCCAAATTTATATAATACGCTAATACTATATAACTAGCTCCCCCTAGATCATGCTCCCCCTGAGTCCACATACTCGAACCCTCTCCCCCTTTGGCATCAAACATAAAAAATTAAGGGTCAGTTGGCGGGGCTGCAGCGGATAAGTCGGGCGCTGAAGTACATGGGGCAAGCTGGAACTGGGCACCATCATCATCTGACCCTGAGCTCTGTACTGACTGACCCTCTGTGGTAGGAAGTGTCACTGAAGCGGTCTGGGTCTAAGCTGGGACAGGTGCTGCCTGTGAAGCTGCTAGTACATCTATAGGATCTGATGATGTGACTGAGCTAGGAAGCCTCTGAGCAGTCACTGTGACTGGAGCTGCTGTAGAAGGACCGGCGGCATGCATATGAGGTGGTGTAGGCATGCCGGTCAGCTCGCTGAAAGATGCTCCAAGACTCTTGGAGACTGACGTGTCAGGCACAAATAGCGAGGGTGACTGCTCTGGTGAGAAGCCCATGTGATATGGAGTGAACTGCGGGGCAACCACCGGTGAGGACAACCACTGGGATACCTGAACTGTAGGTGAAGCAAACTGAGCTAGAGGCTGTCCCTGACTCTGAAGCCCGC
Source organism: Miscanthus floridulus (assembly GCF_019320115.1). Classification (NCBI taxonomy): domain Eukaryota; kingdom Viridiplantae; phylum Streptophyta; class Magnoliopsida; order Poales; family Poaceae; genus Miscanthus; species Miscanthus floridulus. Next base: position 1,741 of record NW_027098222.1, read on the forward strand.
TGGGCTATATAGCTGGAGTCGTCGTGGTGGAGGCAGGCTAAGCAAGCTGGGGCGAAGACTGTGGTAGTGGGGCCCCAAGTGCTGTCACGACATGCTGCATGAAGCCCATAAGCTACGGCTGCATAAGTATCTGCTGGTGATGCATCTGCTGCTGCTGCTGCTAGAGAAGCTGCTGCTGCCTCTGGAACTCGTCCTGACGAGCCTGGAACTGTGCGAAGTTGGTAGCGGTCTCCTGTGCCTATCGTGCCTGGTCCTGCTGCATCCGCTCAAGAATAGCTATCAATGCGGGGTCTGTCTGCGGTGCTGGTGGAGCTGAGCTAGAACTACCAACCTCTGCATCATGTCTGCGTGGAGGCATCTGAGGAATCGGCAGATAGTCATCATCCGAGCTATCACTGGACTCGGTCATCTCCTGCTGTGCCTCAAGCTGCTCCTCCTCTGTAGCGACGATGCCTCTAATGATCTCGTCCTGCTGAGCTGCTGACTCGGGAACATCTGGACGACGGCTGGGCTGAGCTGGTGCCTATGGAGTGCTGTGCCTGATCCTCTGTGCCATGTTGTATGCTGGAAACTCTGTGGTGGCAGCCCTGTACTCGGCAACTAACTCAGGAGTCCTAACCTGCACACACTTGAGCATCAAGAATGTGACCCAATGTGCATAAGGAAGCTGTCGGCGACCCTTGAAACCCTCAGCAATAGTATCCTCCATCTCTGATAGAAGGAGGTCCCAAATGTCGAATACGATCTGCTGCATCAGGGCATTAAGAAGCCAGAGCTGTAAGCGAGTTAGGCCCTCCCTGTATCCCAACCTGGGAAGCAGTGTCCTCCTAATAATGGCCTCTAGCACTCTCGCTGTAGGAGTCAAGTCACTGGGGTTCCTGCTCGACCCCTCACCAAAGGGCTCCTTAAAGCAATGTCGCACTAAATCTATAGGGGGCACCAACCCTCCGTGAGGACGCCTAGGAGGCTCCTACTGTCCATAGCATACCTCATGCAGCTTGACAGGCTGATCCTATAGCCGTAGTATCTCCTAGGCCCTAGAGCTCCTCACCCGATAATCTCTGCCGTTGAATGCAAAATGAATGAAGTTCTGATGCGGATCAACGTAGAGTGAAGCATAGAACTGCCGGACCCAAGATGGTACATATACTCCTGTCCGGCCAATCAGATCTGCAAGCCCTGGTAAATATGACAAGTAGGGGCGGATGTGCTCTCCAGCTGCTGCCACAATAGACTCCAAACTGCAGACCCTCTGTGATCTTAAGACTGCCCCACTGTTGATATAGGCATTGTAGAAGTCCTCCTGGAGTGGTGTATAGAACCCCTCAGCTGCTCTCTCAACCCTCCTCGGAGGGAACCACACGTTGAACTCAACAAAGCACAGCTGGCGAACCTGCCTGGCTGTAGCGGCCCTCAAGTCGAGGTGTACCACTAGAGGCAGACCCTATGGTCTGGGCGGAGGGCGTGACCCCCTGCGCTGTGTAGCTAGCTTCGGTGGAACTATAGCACTGGTACGACCTGAGCGGCATAGCTGGGGTGCCGGCTCGGTCTCCTCGGTCTGCTGACTCTCCTGAGTCTCCTAGGCTGGCTGAGGCTCTGCTAGTGGGGGCTGCTGCTGTGCCTCCTGCTGGGACTCCCCCTGACGCTGAGGCTCCTCAATGACTAGACGACATCCTGCCATCATGACAATCCCAGGTGGACTACCATGAAGCCGCTCAATCTCCCTCAGTCTGTCCTACGCATCTGGTGCCAGCTGATCTGCTATGACGATTCCACTACGGGCACCGCCTCTCTCGGCACACTCTGCGGCCTCTGCAACAGCTGCTGCTCTCACTGTCTCTGCGTCGGGGTACTTGCGCTTCTTGGATGTCACCTGCTTGGTTGACTTGCCCTTCGATCCTGTAGGCTGGTGAGGTGGGGGCCTCCGATCATCATCACCTGGGCCACCACCAACGTTCTTGGTGCGAGCCATCTGATCTGACAAGAGGGTGAACTGCCGCTGATGAAGATCAACAGACAAACTGACACTCTCGAGGCTTGGCCTCGATCCTTACTCGTGAGCTTGGCTCCGAGTTGACTGCCAACTGCCACAAGAACCACAACGGCACCGACTCGCTGCACGATAGAATAGATAGATATACGAATAAATACAATATATCTACTAGATGCGAAAACCTAGGAAGCAAGCAATGTAGGTACGAAATTGAGACGATGGGCAAGCTACCTGACGATCCGGCGATCCGAGAAAAGAAAAGACGTCATGCGAGGAACCTCAGAACCGACTAGGGTTAGGGATCACGAACCGCTTCAAAGAATTCAGCGGCCCTGAATGATTTAGGTCAGTGCATTGAACTTTGAACTAGATCAGGTGCGAAGAAATTTGTGGAGGAACGGATCGGCACTTACCAATCGAATGGGGGAAGCTAGGGCAAAGCAACTGCCCTTGGTGGTAGAGAGGCCGACGGTGGCACTTGAATTGGCCTTGAGACCCCCTCGGTCTTGACTCAGGCGCCACACGGCCCTGCAGCGGAGCATGAGCGAGTGTGGGCAAGGGTAGGCGAGGTGGCGACTTCGGCTGCGAGCTCGGCTCCGGTAGCGTGGTGGTGAGCATGGCTGGCACAAGGAGTACGACACGGAGGTTGCGGCAGCGCGGCGAGCTTGGGCGCGGGAGCAGCGGCGCTAGCACAGGCATGGCGGGATTAGGTGGCGCAGGTTAGGTCAAGGAGAAAGAACCCGAAGGCTGTGGTTATATGAGGGTCCCAGACACGACAGAGAAGGAAACGGAGAAAAGAGTCCTGAAATCGCGCGTGATCCACTGACCGAACGCTCCGATGGTAGCGACCGGACGCTACCACCCAGCGTCCGGTCGATTCCAGAGAGGTCCAATTCCTCTAGAATCGGGACCGGACGCGTCCGGTGGTCCATGACCGGACACAGGCAGGGTCCGGTCAATACAACCTATTCTTCCTTCGATCGACCGGACGCTGGATCCCCTCCTGACCGGACGCACAAACGTAGCATCCGGTCACTCCTTCTGCAGCAGTTCACCTCCTGTGAACTGACCGGACGCTGGACAGCAGCGTCCGGTGCAGCGTCCGGTGCACCTTTTCTAGCAAATCTTCAAAGTTCCTTTGCGCTGCCTGTTCCCAATCAAGTCCCAACTTGAATAAGATCCAAATAAGCACCAATTAGGACTGATGTGAGTGACCTCTCTCAAACCCTCATATTTTTCAAAATATTTTGCCTTAGACTATAATTCTTTTTAAGAAAATAGGCAACAAGAGGGCAAATGGAACAAAACGACAAAACAACATTCATGCATATACAATACTTGTAAGTAAATCTAGTTGCTTGTCAAGTTTGATCAAGGTTAAGCTTCTTCACACGCTTTTCAGTGGTTATCTTAACCATGTTAGACAAGCCCTATATGCATTGCCACAAATTTAAACATGTTGTATATTACAATGAATGCAAGGGACAACACAAGCTCAATTTTTAGTGAAGTTGCTAAAATCAAGTACATTGAGCTCATTCCGCAATCTACAAAATGAAGCCTCATCTAGCGGTTTAGTGAAGATATCCGCTAATTGATCTTTGGTTCTTACACCTTCTAGTGATATATCATTTTTAGCAACATGATCTCTTAGAAAGTGATGGCGGATATCAATGTGCTTGGTGCGAGAGTGTTGAACCGGATTATTTGCAAGTTTTACCGCACTTTCATTGTCGCACAAAAGAGGTACCTTTTCTAGAACTACACCATAGTCTAGCAAAGTTTGTTTTATGTATAATATTTGTGCACAACAAGCGCCCACGGCAATGTATTCCACTTCGGCGGTGGACAAAGCCACACTATTTTGTTTCTTGGAGGACCAAGACACAAGTGATCTACCAAGCAAATGGCACCCTCCGGATGTGCTTTTTCTATCAACTTTGCATCCGGCGTAATCCGAATCGGAATAGCCAATTAATTCAAATATAGCTCCTTTGGGATACCAAAGGCCAATGCTTGGTGTGTGCTTAAGATACCTAAGGATCCTTTTTACGGCACTTAAATGTGTTTTCTTAGGATTAGCTTGAAATCTAGCACACATACACACACTAAACATGATGTCGGGCCTAGATGCGGTTAAATATAATAAGCTACAAATCATAGAACGGTAGAGAGTTTGATCAACCGGGTTACCTCCCTCATCTAGGTCGAGATATCCATTGGTAGGCATTGGTGTCTTGATTGGCTTACATTCATCCATCTTGAATCTCTTGAGAAGATCTTTTGTGTATTTCTCTTGAGAGATGAAGATGCCTTCTTTCATTTGCTTGACTTGAAAACCAAGAAAGAATGTAAGCTCACCAATCATTGACATCTCGAACTCCTTCGACATCAATTCACCAAATTCTTTGCATGAGTCTTCATTTGATGATCCAAAGATGATATCATCAACATATACTTGACAAATGAAGATATGCCCATCAAGCTTCTTGGTGAATAGTGTGGTGTCGACCTTCCCAATGGTGAACCCCTTCTCAATGAGGAAGTCCCGAAGACGCTCATACCAAGCTCTTGGGGCTTGCTTAAGCCCATATAGTGCCTTGGACAACCTATAAACATGATTAGAATATCTAGGGTCTTTAAACCCGGGAGGTTGATCAACATAGACTAGTTCATTAATAAAGCCATTTAAAAATGCACTTTTCACATCCATTTGACATAGTTTCATTTCATGATGTGATGCATATGCAAGTAGGATACAGATGGCTTCTAATCTTGTAACCGGTGCAAAGGTCTCTCCAAAATCCAAACCTTCAACTTGAGAGAACCCCTTTGCAACTAGTCTTGCCTTGTTCCTCACAACAACACCTTGATCATCTTGCTTGTTGCGGAACACCCACTTTGTTCCAATGACTCTTGCACCTTTTGGTCGCTCTTTAAGAGTCCAAACTTCATTGCGAGTGAAGTTGTTCAACTCTTCATGCATGGCATTGATCCAATCCGGATCTTTAAGAGCTTCTTCTACTTTGGTAGGCTCATAGTAAGAGACAAAAGAGTGATGAGCAATAAATGAAGTGAGTTTTTGAGATCGAGTCATTACACCCTTTGATGGACTCCCTATGATGAGATCTTGTGGATGATCTTGTAGGAGAGGTGTATTTCTTCTATTGACCACTTGAGGAGGAGGTTGTGGAGCATCAACATCTTGTGCTTGTACCACCATTTGCTCATGGGAGATATGAGTATCTTCATTTTCTACTCTCCCATCTTTTTCACCATCTTGTGGTACACTTGATGAAGAAGGTTGGTTAATGACTTGTACATCATCTTCATCATCTTTTGGTTTGATGTCTCCCACATGAATATTCTTCATAGCCTCTCTCAATGGTTCATCACCTACATCATCAAGATTCTCATGTGCTCCTTGGGAGCCGTTAGATTCATCAAATTCCACCTCATATGTTTCTTCAACCAAGCCGGTGGCATGATTAAATACTCTATATGCTTTGGACTTCAATGAGTAACCAACAAGAAAACATATATCACAACATCTTTGAAACTTCCCTAGGTGTTGCCGCTTCTTGTAGATGTTGCATTTATAAGCAAACACCCTAAAGAATGAGACGTCCGGCTTCTTCCCATTGAGCAACTCATAAGGTGTCTTGCCAAGGAACTTTTGAAGGAATAGGCGGTTAGATGCATAACATGCGGTGTTGATTGCTTCCACCCATAGAGCTTCGGGGGTGTTGTACTCATCTAGCATTGTCCTTGCAAGAGTGATCAAAGTCCGATTCTTCCTCTCAACTACACCATTTTGTTGAGGAGTATAAGTTGCGGAGACTTCATGTTTGATTCCAACTTCATCACAATAAGCTTCTATGTTTGTGTTGTCAAACTCTTTGCCGTTGTCACTTCTTATCTTCTTGAGCTTCACTTCAAATTCATTTTGAGCTCTCTTGGCAAACTTCTTGAAGCACGAGGCAACTTTGGATTTGTCATGAAGGAAGAACACCCATGTGTACCTTGAATAGTCATCCACAATCACAAGACAATAGAGATTTCCTCCCAAACTCTTGTATGTTGTTGGTCCAAATAAATCCATGTGTAGGAGTTCTAGCACTCTTGTGGTTGACATGAAAGCTTTGGTTGGATGAGTGTTTGCAACTTGCTTGCCGGCTTGACATGCACTACAAAGCTTGTCCTTTTCAAACTTCACATCCTTCAACCCTCTCACCAAATCATTCTTCATAAGCTTCTTGAGTGAGCTCATCCCAACATGAGCAAGTCTTCTATGCCATAGCCACCCAAGAGTTATTTTGGTGAATAGGCAAGTCTTCAAATTTGCATCTTCAAAGGTGAAGTCAACTAGATATAAGTTGTTGTATCTAAATCCATTGAATATCACTTGATTGTCATCTACCTTGGATACAACAACCTCCTTCTCGGTGAACAAGCATTGGAAGCCAAGATCACACAATTGCCCAACGGATAGCAAGTTGAAGCTCAATGAAGCAACATATAGCACATTGGAGATGGAATGATCATTTGATATTGCCACTTTGCCCAATCCTTTAACCTTGCCCTTTGAGTTATCTCCAAATGTTATTTTCTCTTGCCCATCTACCTCTTCATCAAGTGAGGTGAACATACAAGGATCACCGGTCATATGTTGAGTGCAATCACTATCAATAACCCAATGACTTCCACCGGTCTTGTAGTTCACCTACACACATGAGATTCAAACTTTAGGAATCCAAACTTGTTGAGAACCCTTCACCTTCTCAATAAGTGACTTAGCCACCCAAATCTTCTTAGGTCTACTCTTGTTGGGGGGTCCTAAGAACATGACTTTCATCTTTCCACTTGAATCTTTTCTAAGCATGTAGTGAGCATTGAAAGCAAAGGGTCTAGCATGCTTGGGCAAGGGTTGTGGCGGTGGAGTTTGACACTCATGAGCAAAGTGGCCTTCTTGTCCACACTCAAAACATCTCTTTGGCTTTGGCTTTGGCTTTGATTGTTGTTGTTGAGCTTGAGCCTTCTTCTTTTCTACACTTGCCACATATCCAATGCCACTTCTATCCATCTTCATGACAGTGTTCATGAGTAGCTCACTTTGGAGATGCTTGCCTCTAGCAAACTTGCTCAATCCAATCTTGAGATGCTCTTTCTCCAACTTGAGCTTCTTATTTTCTTCTTTTAGAGCATCATCTTTCTTTTCTTCCTTGAGCTTCTTGTTTTCTTCTTTGAGCTTCTCATTCTCAAGAATCAACTCTTTGTCATGATCAAGAGTTTCTAGCACAATGATGTTGTGGCTTTTCATCTCTTCAAGATCTTTCATGAGCTTCTCATTATCACTCTTGAGCTTGACATACTCATCATAGTCATTGCACTCAACCACTTGCTTGCCTTTGCTACTAGATCCATGCTCAATGCTCTCATCAATTAAATCATCACATGAAGTAGCTATATCAATCTTGACAACATGGTTAGTAGCATCATGTGGCTCATTTGGTAAAAATTCTTGAGCAATAACAAGAGTATCATGACTAATCTTAAGAGTAGTGTATTCATCTTTTAGCTTATTATGGCTAGTGATGAGTTCATTGTGCACCCACTCAAGTTTATCATGTTTATCTTTAAGCTCTTTCTTGGAAGATTTGAGCTCCTTGAGTTTGGATGATATAGCATCATTAGTTTCTCTAAGCTCATCATTAGTCTTTTCCGAAGTATCACACTTAGCTAAGAGTGAATCATTTTTAGCATCAAGCTTTTCATTTGTAGCTCTACTCTTTCTAATGATCTTAGTGTATTTTCTTAGTATGTTGACAAGATCATCATATGTAGGTTAATCATCATCATCGCTATCGCTATCATCATCACTAGCATGCTCATCATCACTACTATCATCACTCTTAGTTACCTTGCGTTCACCCTTGGCCATAAGGCATAGGTGTGTAGAGGATGATGGTGATGGTGGCGGTGAAGATGCAAGATCAATAGCAATGGCGGCCACCTTCTCATTGTCACTATCATCATCGGATGATCCACTTGATGAATCAATGTCCATGAGCCAATCACCGATGATGTAGGCCTTTCCACTCTTCTTTTTTTTGTGGAAGTCTCTCTTTTTGCCATCTCTCTTCTTGTATGGCTTGTTCTTTTTCTTCTCATCTTCATCTTCATTGCTTGAGTCATCTTTCTTGCCCTTGTTCTTGTTCTTGAACTTGTCTTTCTTGGGCTTTGTGCATTGATGAGCAAGATGGCCAAGTTCGCCACAATTGTAGCAATCCATCTCGGAGATTGGCTTTCTTCTTGAGCTAGTGAAGAACTTCTTCTTCTTGCCATCAAACTTGATGCCACTCTTGTTTAGCTTCTTTAGCATCTTGGTGGTCTTCTTCACCATGAGAGCAAGACTTTCTTCATCATCTTCTTCATCACTTGAGCTCTCATACTCAAGTTTTGCTTTGCCCTTATCTTGACTCGCTTTGAATGCTAAGTCCTTCTCTTTCTTCTTTGTAGAGGATGAGCCATCTTGTGGGGGTGATGTGCATGTACATCTCATGAGCATTGATCTTTCCCAAGATTTGTGTTGGTGTAGCGGTGGAAAGATCACCTTGGTGTAGCACGGTCACAATATGGCCATATTTGTCAATGGGGAGGACACTCAAGATCTTTCTCACAACATCGGATGGCAACATTTGAGTAAGTCCAAGCCCATTGACTTCCTCTACAAGAACATTCAAACGTGAATACATCTCATTAGCACATTCTTTGGGAAGCATCTCAAATGAATTTAGCTTTTTAATCACAAGATGATAGCGTTCCTTATGCTCACTCTTAGTTCCCTCATGGAGCGCACAAACGTCCGACCATAGTGCATGGGCGTCTTTGTGGTTCCTTATGTGGTTGAACACATCTTTGCAAAGACCTCTAAAGATGGTGTTGTGAGCCTTTGCATTCCATTTTTCATAGTTCACTTCATCGCCTTGAAGTTGTGCAGGATTCTTAGGTGTTGGGAACCCTTGAGAGGCGGCTCTAAGTATTCCAACGTCTAGAGCTTCTAGGTATGCCTCCATGCAAATTTTCCAATATGGAAAATCATCCCCCTCGAAGATAGGAGGAGGTCCATCCCCGTGAGACATCTTACTCTAAGCGGTTAAGCTTAAAAACGTGAGCACAAGGCTCTGATACCAATTGAAAGGATCAAGATGCCCAAGAGGAGGGTGAATTGGGCTAATTCTAAATTTTCTTGCAATAATCAAATCCTACGGATAGCCCAATTAACCCCTTGTGCCTAGAAAAGTGTTTCTATCAAATTAACGCACAAAAGACTTGCAACCTATGTTCCAAACTTACTCTAGCATGGCAATTCTATGAATGTAAAGACAAGTATGGAATTGCTCAAAGTAAATACTTAAAGTAAATGCTCAAAGTAAATGGAGAGAGGAACGTGGCGATGTTTTGTCGAGGTATCGGAGAGTCACCACTCCCCACTAGTCCTCGTTGGAGCACCCGCGCAAGGGTGTAGCTCCCCCTTGATCCACGCAAGGATCAAGTGCTCTCTACGGGTTGATTCTTCGACACTCCGTTGCGGCGAATCACCCAAAGCCGCTCACAACTTGAGTTGGGTCACCCACAAGCTCCGCCGGGTGAACACCAAGCTCCCAATTACCACCAAGCCGTCTAGGTGATGGCGATCACCAAGAGTAACAAGCACGAACTCTCACTTGACCACGCAAAGCCTAATGAGAAGATGGATGCACACTTGTCTACTCTTGATTCACTAATGAGGTTTCACTCTTGGATTCTCAAATCACAAACACCTCACTAGGACCTTGCTCTTGGCACTCACAAACGTGTTTCTCAGCTATTGGAATGAGCAAAAGTATCTCCACACACGAGTGGAGCTTCTATTTATAAGGCAGCCTAAAAAACGAACCATTATGAGCTTCTACGGGGTGACCGGACGCTCCGGTCGTATTGACCGGACGCTTTGGTCAGCACAAACCGCGAACCAGTAAAAATATATTGACCGAACGCTGGCAGGGTCTAGTCAGCACTGACCCTTACTGGAACCTTACTAGACTCGACCGGATGCTGAACCCTCAGGGTCTGGTCAGTACTGACCGGACGCGTTCGGTCATAGATTCCCTTCTCTGGAACCTTACTGGAGTCGACCGGACGCTGCCTTTTAGCGTCCGGTCACATGACCCCTTCAGCGTCCGGTCGCACCAAACGCAGACAGCTGATCAAATGAACTGACCGGACCCTACGGCCAGCGTCCGGTCACACCGAGGCCAGCGTCCGGTCAGCATTTGACCCTCCATTCACTTCCAACTCTCGATCATATGTGAATGAAGTTTGCTCCAAAGGATCTTATGTGAATGAAGTTTGCTCCAAAGGATCTTAGGCATTCATAGGAGCTACCTAGAGCTAGTTTTAATAAGTGTGCACCACACCTAACTCACTAGGCTCAACTAGGTCAAGCTACCCATCCATACCCCCCTTAATAGTATGGCCAAAGGAAAAACAAAGTCCTAAACTACTCTAAGTGTCTCTCCAACTCCAATCGACACTTAGAACTAGTCATCCTTAACCTTGTCGTCGATCCTTTGAAAACCGAAATGATTTCCATCATAGGGGCATGACAACTTTGATTGCCCGATTGATCTCCATTACCATGACCTAACTTAATTGCATCTGCAAAACACACGTTAGTCATAGTAATCTTGTATTATCATTAATCACCGAAACCCAACTAGGGGCCTAGATGCTTTAACACCAGAAACCAAACGTTATGTTTTTTTCAGTTTGTTTATCACAATTCTCCCCACAGCACTATTTGTACTTAAAAAACAAAAACTTCAACAATCCAGTTTTAAAACCGCACTTTCCTTTGTTTGTACGGCTTCTCTGAAAAGCACTTATTTCGGACTGTCTAAAGAGCTAGCGTCATACTAGCTAGTTGCAAGATGCATCTATATTGTACTCCCTCCTTTCCAAAATAGAAGACGTTATAGGATTCAAATTTTGTTTCCCAATGCATATTTCTCTTCTCAATGCACATTTCTCTTCTCTCAATATATCTTTTTTTTTCCTAATACTCTCCCTCCGTCCAAGAAAGAATGTATTCTAGCACAGTATCATATTTTAGTATTTTGATTTTGACTAATATAGATAAAAATGTATCACTATCACATTTTTATGATATCAAATAAATATCATTGAATTAATTATAAAATGTATTTTCATTATAAATTGATTTGGAGGCATAAATATGAGTACTATTTACTAGAAACTTTGTCAAATGTGAACTATTTTTACTGACAGGTATCTTGTAGTTGCATTCTTTTCTGGAGGTAGAGAGTACATCTCTATTTGTATTTCTCTCTCTCTCCATCTTGTTTTATGTGCACAACACCTTTTTACATCTCTTTAATTCCCGTGCCCAAACATAAATGTCTTTATTTTGGGATCAAGGGAGTAGGTTCGTGGGGTGGGGAACTGAATTTTTTTTGTTTTTCAGCTCTTTTTTTTAAAAAAGTACAAATATGCCTCTAGAGGTATGATTTCAAAATCTGGACCCTTAGCTCGGCGCCATCGTTGGTGGCGCCGAGCTTACACGTCTCGGCGCCATAGATTTGACGCAGACGTGGCGGTGACTTGGCAGGCACCTTAGCGCCGTAGATCATGGCGATGTAGATCTTGACGCCGTGGTTATTGGCGCCAAGCCCTGTCTTACGTATGGGCCCTGCCTTCCTTTCTCTCTTCCTCTCTCTCTCTCTACTACTACTCCCGAGCCAGGGCGCCACCAGCGTAGCCGCACCGCCGTGCCCCGCCCCATGCGTAGCCCCGGCCGTCCGTGCCCCCAGCCCCACTCCCCCGCCTGCCCCCCCCCCACGCCGCCCCCCGCCCCACCGGCCCCCGCCGTCCGCGCCCACGTCGCGCCTCCTACTCTTCCGTCCTCTCGCCATCCTCCTCCGCATCCTCTCCTCCCTACCTGCCTGCCCCCTTCCCCTTCCATCCCCCTCCCCAGCTCCGCGACCCTCCCGTCGATCCCATCCTCCGTGTCCCTGTGCTACTCCGGTCACGGCGTCCGTGTCCACGTCGCATCGTTGCATTGACTTGAACTGGTAAAATTTTTGAATATGCAATGTAGATACTTAGTTAGCTTGAATTGTAGTGCTACTTTGATTATTGGTAGTTTCTAGTAAATTTGATGATGTAGGTAGTTGATTTAGTGAGTGAGATAGATATAGTTAGATAGCTAGTGACATAGGTACATAGATATAGTTATTAGATAGCTAGTTGATTTAATTAGTGAATAATATAGTTAGATAGCTAGTGACATAGTTATTTAGGGTGTTGGTTAGTATCTATTAGAGTGGTACTATATAGCAGCTACTTTGGACTAAACGAACTGTATTTCAATTTTTGTTTGAACTACTAGATGGACAACCTAGTGAGCATATATCATGGAGGCACCGTGGAAGAGATCACAATGGATATGTTGAGTTTGTTGAGATGCAAAGCGTGTCGGTGTTATTCAATGAGAAGCCTTCATTTAGTGAGTTGGTTTGCAAGGGCTCGGGAGGAGCTACATTGCCATGGAGCTGATGATGGCATCGCAGTTGAGGGTGTACTTCACCTAGGTTTCCCTCCCAACATCCTTAGGAAGATGATCCCAATTGGTGTGTGCAGACCAATGGGAGAACTATATGAGATCGGCTATGAAGTGCTAGTTCCAAAGTTTGGACGTGATTGTGCGTTGGGTGTTAGTTGATCCCATCCCTCATGGTTTTCCCCACTAATGGGTCAGCAGGCACACTTCGACCCTCCCATCCCGGAACCTGATATGGATGTGGAGGTTGCAACCTATGATTCCAATGCTCAATCTGCCCTAATGAGCTAGTTGGAGATGCTTGTCAGACTTATGATGTTATGGCAGATCCTCCTCATGACATCTCTTTGACACAGAATCATCCGAGTAAGTGTCTTATTCTGCATGGTTATTGGGAGCATACCCCCTTTCTTACATCCATTTTTTCATTCTTTCCTCATTTTTCTACTTATGTTGCAGGAGACATTCCTGACAATGTGGATGTGCCATTGTTGCTTGCGCAAGTCCATCATCTCCTTGTCCTCTGCCTCCCACCAAAATAGTTTCTTCTGCATCCATTCCTTGTCTTCAGGCTTGATCTCAATGTCGATCCACTGCTCAAAATCACAGAGCGGTGGAGGGGTTTGCAAAAAATATAATTGTTACAAAACAAAAAAAAATCATGCAAGATGTCATATGACACAAACAATAATTCATCACCATCTTGTTAATGCGGCGCTGATGAAGTGTAGGCTCAAATGCAAAATTGGAACACATCCAATACCTCTGCCTATACGTGTCTTCTTCATCGGACTTGGCTGCCTTGCAAGGATCGCCGCAAAAGCACATGGCACTAGAACACCACTAGGCAGAGGCAATGGGTCGAAGGCATTTTTGGTCATCCGCCATAACTACAATTTAGCCATTTCGTTCTAAGAGCCGAAAGCAATTAACATTAAACCCTACACCTAGGGTTTCCCATCTGATCCACAATAATGAACCCATAGCATAACAACGTGTGCTGAGGTTATCTTGGTTTGCTAGCTTTTCCACGCCTTGGCATCCTACGGTTGTATAATATAAATATTAAAATTGCACGAAACCCTAAGTAATGACGATTCTTAAGTTGAAAAATCCGACTAATATATATCGAATCGATGTAAAAAATTGAGAGGGAGCGAGGATACCTTGCTCTCAAAGATCTACGGATCAAATCAAAGTTTTCAAGGTCCAATATGCCGATTCATGAGGTAGGGCGAAGTGGGGAGAGAAAAAACCCGAGAGAAAGAAGAAAGAAGAGGAAGAAGGCTCGGGTAGGAAGGTTGGGCACTAGGTTAAAACACCACCTCGACGCCATAGATTTTGACGCCTCTCTCGGCGCCATGCTTGGCGCCGATAACCACGGCGCCAAGCTCGGCGCCAAGATCTACGGCGCTAAGGTGCCTGTCAAGTCACCGTCATGTCTGCGTCGAGCCCAAGACCTAGGCGTCAAAATCTACGGCGCCGAGACATATAAGCTCGACGCCACCAACGTAAGGGTCTAGATTTTGAAATCATACCTCCAGAGACATATTTGTGAATTTTTTTCAAAAAAATGACTAAAAAACAAAAAATTCGGGGAGGGGGAACTGGGGACTGACCCTGGCAGTGTCGTGCACCTAGAGTTAATTCATAGCAAACACGTTTTCTTTCAAATCAAAGTAAAGACGCAGAGCGTATATATGTGGACGCACAGTCGCTTCTATATAGCCACGTTCGAAACTCGAAAGGCTGAGACTGAGTCAATAAATTTGAAGATTAATGAAGACATCATTTATTACTGAAAAAATAATACCATTAAGATTCTAGAATAAATTAAGAAAAGCACGGATGCAGACACTCATACATGCTTGATTACTTGCATCTATGAATTACACACACCTATTCCTAAGATTTTATTGGAAAAATGGACACTGAGCCAACAGATCTCCAAATTGACGAAAGCACCTCATTATTGACGGGCACATCAAATATCACTAAAAACCTCATCAATGAACCCCTAAAGTAAATAAATCTAGAAAAGTACAAACACTAGCATTAATGAAGGACTTAAACCCAAACAAATAGGTTTCTCACGACAACCTAACTAACGTGATCAGAAATTCATCGAAGAATGGCGAAGGTAATAATAGATTTAGAACACAAGACAACTTATTTTGTGCTGCTCAAATTCTGAAGCTTCATTTTCAGGTTTTTCATTCTTATATAGTCTTATTTGACGTAAGAAAACAACAAACATGTGTGGAGATATCGTTGATGCCGATTTGGATCACGCACCAGGTAGGCACATTGCATGATATGGAAAGGGCAAGTTGACTTCATATACCTTATTTACTTTAGTAACATGGGGGATAAGATAGGAAGAGATGAGCATGAATGTAAAATTTGAAAAACATTTAGCCAAAGGCAGCTTTGTAAGGATGCCTGGATCTAGAGCCATCTCTAAAGATAGGGCCATTTGTAGAGGGCATATGCATTTCTAGAGACACATTTTGGAAACCATTTTTATAGATGGTTATAGATTAAGTTATCTCTATTGAAAGTAGTGGATTATAATCCTCTAGAATAGGAAATAAATATTCTGTCTCAGTCAGGATATTAAGGGTACCAAAAACATTTACTCCATCTGTTCCACAATAGAAGTAGTTCTCGCTTATGGAGAAGTTATTTTTTTAACTTTGACCAATTATATATAAAAGAGTATTAATATTTATAATACATGATTAGTATCATTAGATAGATCGTTGAATATACTTTCTTAATAAATTTATTTGAAGATATAAATACTGCACGTATTTTCTTTCGACCTAGTCAAAGTTGAGAAAATTTGACCTGCACGTATCCCATAACGACTTTCTTTCTAGGACGGAGGGAGTAAGTGGCTAAGCTAAACAATAGTGTTTAATGGAGCAAAAATGTTTTTTAGCTGCAACAGTAGAATAATTAGTAATATCGTAGCGGTAGATAAAAAAAAAAGTACACTGAAGCTAACGGGGACTATTTAGAACCATGGATCATATAGAATATTTATCTTTGTGCTACTAAGGCTTACTATTTTTTCTATATGTACTAGTACCTTACTAGCAAGTGGCACGTGCACCATAATTTTCAAAGCATAGTACTCTCTTCTTTCCAAATTATAAGTTACTTTAATTTTTTGGTACATTGAATTTGCTATATATCTAGATATGTCCACTCGTCGTAAGGAAAATACAATTTTATGCTTTATCCCAACGCATGTCTAGATATATAGTAAATTTTATATATCAAAAAGATCAAAGCGTCTTATAATTTAGAACGGGAATTAGGTAGTGGGTAGGAGTCGCACGCAACACAGTACATGCATGATGTGGTGGCAGAACATATCCACATTACGTTTCGTGCTTCACTCGAACCTAGTCCTGATTATTCCATTTCGCAACTTGTACATATTCTGGCTGAGCCGAGTGAGTCTCATCTTCAATTTATACCCATTTTATTGTACAATTTGACACATTGTTATATGCAAAATAAATATTATTTCCAAATATATATTCCTCACCAGACAAATAGTTTATATATTATTCCTCCATACACATAACCTTCCTTAGAAACCATGAAGGTAGTGTTTGGTGGGATATCCTACTTTGAAATGGTGTTTGGTTCTGAGACAGAGAGAGTCAGAGACGTCCCGCTAGAAAATATACCCTAAGATGTGGGATGACTCTGCACCCAAAAATGATAGACGAATGCCCTGTTTGGCAGGGCTTCACTTCACTAGTGAAGACATTTTTTTCGGCTTCAGCTCTACGAACAGTTCTCCCAGTGGAGCCGGAGACGTTTTGGCAAAACGGCTCCTCATACTGCACAAAACAAATGAAAAGACTAAACTACCCTTCCCTTTTCCCCTTTCCTTATTTTCTTCAACCGCTCGCGCCTGGATTCTTTGTTGTCATGCGCCTCCACGCCGGTGCCCACGTGTAACGACCCGAATTCTCTACACCCTAGGTAGTCGTTTCGACCCTCCGAGTGAACAGGCATCCAAGCTCACGAACAAATCCCTGATGCCTTGAACTAGATTGGCCGTCAAAAACCTATCAAAAGGGAACCCGCAATCATCCCTAGATAGCCATGGTCAGGCTCATACCCGGAGTAATGGAAAGAAACTTGATCGGATTAGGAAATATCCTACTGACAGCATCAACATCAACTCAACGTCGGAAGAGAACCTCCAGATATGGTAACTCGGTTTACAATGCCAAGCCATCCAGGGACTTAGTCTATTCAGCAAAGATAGAGACTACCGGACCGTCTGCCAATGTCATCGGACCATCCGACAGAGCACAGTACAACAGCAGCAAGTGGGGGATGAGTTGTTTGCCACTAAAGGGAGTGGGATCCACATGTCAGCACGAGTTGGGATACTTCATCAGCAGAGGCTACACTCTCTCACCCACCCTCTCATCCACCCATTCATTTGCTACTCCCCCCCCTCTCTCTACACCCCAAGAACAAGGATGAACCCTAGAACTAAAGAAAGGATTAGAAGGGAGATGGAAGGATTCCTTGCTGATGGTGATTCCAATGTATGCAAGTAAGTTCAAGAAATCTTCACCTAGCTCAACCATTCAAGAATCCCATGGACTACCCTTTGATCTAATTTTGGTACCTTTCAAGAAGGAGCCCACAAGTGACCAATCTCTTGGATGAAGAAGTAAGAGTGGGGAAGGTTTGGATCTTTAGCCCTTTCGCTACAGAAGCTCTCAGATCTCAGAGCTAAGGTTCTTATCTTAATCTCATGGATCACCTTCAAGTTCTTGTATCTCTAAGTTGGATACTAGCCTATAGCCACACTTAGCAAAACAAGCTTTAAACCTAGCTATCTTGAGCCTAGTGAGTCACAAAAGCTACACTAGAGATACCTTGCACATGCATAGATCACAGCTGAGCACATCTAAGTTTAGAACCCAAGATCACCCAAGAACATAGTTTCTATCGATGGTTTGATGGAGTGTCCGTTATACCGATGGAGTGTCCGATAGCCCTAGGAAATCAGCCACCAGAACCTTATCTCCTATCGACATGGACTACCGAAGTGTCCGCGATATCCCACGGAGTGTCCATTGATTTATAAAGACTTATATCCAGTAAACTTTAGAGCACCCTTCCTATACCGGAGCGTCTGTCACCCACGGTGGAGCGTCCAATGAATTATAAAGGACAGTAACCCAGCAACCCGAGACCTTCTAGTTCCTACCAGAGTGTCCATCATCTCAGCAGAGTCGAACCAAAGCCAAGTCACCCTAGAACCCTAACCTGACGAAGTATCCGCCACCTAGGTCGGAGTGTCCGTCAAGTTAACAGTAAGGATGAAGTTGTCTAGCGAACTTACCCAAGAGGTCAACAATACTAGGCAAAGCATAGTAACAAATAGGGCAATAGTAGAACCATAGATAGAAGCATCTATCCTAAGTCCTAAGCCAAGCCTTGTTCCTATGCCTTTTTCGGTTTCCTTTAGCCTCGGTCATTGTTTTCTTTCAGGGACTCGTTTAGCGTAAGGGACGCGAGTGAGATGTCGTCTACAACTTTGAATGCGTTCGAGCAGCAAAACCAGGTAGGCACCCCACTACTATAAACCCTATTTTGAATACTTATGCAGTTTCATTATGAGTTATGCATTACATGTAGTTTGGTTATTAATCTTGCTCACTCTACACTTAGAGTCACTCATTAATCTAGTAGAAGCCTTACACCTAAACAATGAGAAAGGAAACACTTAATCGCTTATTGCTTAGTTACTTAGCTACGGTAAAAGTCGAGTATGAGAAGGGAACTTATTCTCGTGCGTGTAGGATGCTACACTGGGATAATTAATCACTAAAAGCAATAAGGGTGCAACTTGACTTATTTCACTAATCTGGCTAAGGCACAATAACACCAATGGTCATAAACTTGAATGCCACTATGGTAACTTCGCTCATGTGAGGGGTAGGTCATTGTGAGTGTGGGATCTCAAACGATGTAGCTCGTGGAGTAGCTAAGGACTGTTTATTGGGATACGTGAGTCTGAGTAACCACCCATACAGACCACATGTCATAGATGGAGTCGACAAGCCAAGTAACTAATTATGACCGGTTTATCCATTAACTAGCAAGGGGGTCGCGTCGGTCGGGAATGTCCAGGACATTGACCGGGCACCAGTCAAACCTTTCGTCGGATATTCGGGCCGGATTAGGGAAAGGTTGGAAATCATGAGGCAACCCTTATTCTAGGATCCGGAGTATGGTGGTTAGTCCCGTATTTCTGTGTGAGTACAGTTGTACACCTCTGTAGAGTTCAAAAGCCTAAAGTCCTTCAAGATGGAACCATTTGGTTGTTCCTACTTTCTATACCCATGGTAGAAAAATGATGGAACATGATGATATTGCGACTCATATGTGTTAATTACTCTTTTGGATATTATACCTGGTCAATGCTAATATCTTAAAATGGATCATGAGCATGTCATATGTTGACGGTTGTTATTATCCATCAAAAACAGCCAACATAACTTGTAAAAAGGGCATGAAAATGATCACTAACATAGACTTAGGGGTTTAAACTGACAATTTCCATGAGTTTTGGTGAATCTGTGTTTTCGGTAGGGTTTATCCAAAAAAACTATCAAGGTGGATCAAATCATCAAATTAAATTGCAATTATCCACGACGGGAATAGCACTAGAAGGTTTTAGAGATCACCAGAAGCCATCCCCTCAAAGCAGACTATGTGAGGATGACTAGTGGGGCTGGCCAGCCCCACCTGTATGCCGGCCCGCCCCTTGGTCCCACATGTTAGTCTCCCCTTCTACGTCGGTTCCTCCACCACCTCCTAGATTACATCTACACCATTCTTTCAAGTCGGTTTAATCCGAGGGTCCAGAATTGATGCTTTGGCTTATATATACCAGCCGCTACCCCCCTCCCTGAGCCATTCGATCATTGCAAGATCAGATCAGAAATTAGGGTTTCTAGAGAGAAGAGAATAGAGCTCTAATTCTTCAAGTTCTAGTATACACTAGCTAGCAAGATTTAAGTAGAGTTGGGCTATTGCTCATTATTTTGGATTCGCCGTCTGGAGGCTGGTAAAGCCATTGTATCTCTCTATATTTTGACTTTGTGCTACTTCAATACTATGTTTCTATTTATTATGTTCCTAGTTTGTTTTGGTAGTATACTTGATATAGTCATGACCAATAATGAATTTATGCATATGTTCGCAAAGTGCTTAGCTCAGTACTCGAGTCAGTTAAGTGGTCAACATTATGTAAGCGTGGTGCTTAAATACTGTTTACCTACGGATGCGCTCTACACCCTGGGCCATGTGGTAGATTGCGAGTGTGACACTTTTGTTGAGTCCTTTGTAGTCCACTCCCCCTTTGTAGAGCAAGTAGAACCCGGTTGCATAGGAAATCAAGCTCTGTTCTTGATCTTCCTTAGTAATGTTCCTTATGCATAGATACAGAGTTGGTTATGCTATAGATGAAAGTATATATACTACAGTGTACAAAAGACTTAGTGAGTAAGAAATGACTTAGGAATATTTGCCCTTAATTAGTCTCCTGCCTAGCCATACTGCATTTATGAGTATCTATCTCTATCTCTGGATTACTATCAATGCCTTACACTTATCATTTATTTATCATTTGACTTACCCCTGTTAAAGCATGAGAGTTGATGATCTTATCATAAGTATACATATTTGTCAATATCTCTAGCCACCCCACCGCTCCTCCCCGTGGAAAATATAAATAACGATACCTGGTATACCCCCTGGTGAAATGCTACAATGGTATATTATTTGTGCGCTTGTGGATTACTTTAACATATATGATTTTCTCTGAGTTTACAAGTGTCATTAATAATTACTAACAATGCATTTCTGGCATCATTGCTAGGGATGACAACTTAGCAAAGAGTAATGCTAAGAAATGCCAACATCATTTAAGAGATGCCATGTACCTTTCGCAAATGTACAAATACCTATTAGATACCTTTCGCATCCACTAAATACTTATGTTGGAATTAAGTTCTACGAGTACAAAATATACTCACAGTGCTACCGTTACGTTGTTTTGTAGGTGACTGTTGCCCCAGTGGATGCGAGGTAGCGCTCTATTCACCGCTGCATAGTAGACCTTGGATCGAGCGGATCCAAGATGAGCTAAAAGTTAACTCCAATAAGAATCCAAGCGAGATATCAAAGAGTTGAGCCTAGAGGGAGAAACTAAAATTACATAAGTTCTGTGAAGTGTGTATTTTCCTATAAGCATAATAACTTTGATAGTTGGGCATGACGATGGATGATATATGTGTTGGTTTGCCACATGGGGTGTTTTGTGTCACTCGACCGTTACAAAGATCCTAAAGCTGTCGCGCACGCAATGGGGCGTGGCACCACGCCCTGCCCGACGGGCCTGCGCTCCTCCTCGGCAGCCGGTGCTCCTCTTCTTGGCAGGCCTGTGCTCCTCCCTAGTGGCCAGCGAGCACCTGCCCGACACCCGTGAACCCTTCCCCGATGGCCCATGGCTGGCGCACACCTGCCTAGAGCTGGCACATGCTTGCGCCCCCATTAGCTGTCCGTGCGCCCATGTCGTGTACCCCAGCATCCGTCCACAACCTCGCGCACCTCGGTGGCCCTCGATGTTCATCCACAACCTCACGAAACCCGGCGTCTGTCCACAAGCTCATGATCCCCGACGTCCCGCACATGCTATGACCCCGGCGGCCATCCATGCGCCCATGTTGTGTACCCCGATGGCCGCCCTCCGTGTGACCCGACCTCTCCCATAGCAACGTGCACCATGTGGCTCGACAAGGCAAAGCATGTCTTTTCTCCTCCTAAGGTCCACGTGGCTGGAATGAAGCCGAGTGAAGCCACTATTTTTGGCTTCACCCCACCCTAGACCTTTGTGAGAGCATGTTTTTAGGGGCTTCACTTCAGGAGCCATTTTGTTTTATCTTGTTTGGTAGAAAACGGCTCCAAACGGTTCCTGTAGCCGATGGAGAAGCCCTGCCAAATGGGGCCTAAGTCAGTCTATGTGGGACTGGCATCACTTGTGCAGACATAGGTTGAGGGCTGCAAGCCATGCCCAATAGCGCTTCTAGGGCCAAGAGCAGAGGGGGGTAGGGGGTCGAGCTTGTAGGTGCGAGGCTAAGGGTGGCCCGAGCTCGCAGGGCGCGGGGGTGGCAGGCCGAGCTCGAGTTCAGTGGGTGGGTGTGAAACAGAGGAAAAGGAGAGAGAAAATACTGACATGTTGTCATAGTCTCATCCTATTTTCAGTGTCCCCAAACCAACCACAGGATAGGGATGGTCCTGTTTCCCTAAACTAAAAGGCGTGTTTGGAACTGCTCCGCTCCACTTTTTGTAGCTCCGCTACACCAACTCCATTAGGGAGCACCTTCATTGTGGAGTTTGTGGAGCAGGTGGTACTGTTTTGCACATAGTCTAGCTTCAGCTCTAGGAATGGGTTGTTCCCCTACAGATGGTATATTATGCCCCTGATTTACGTTTGTTTATTCAAGTATACTTAGCACATGTGTTAGCATTTACTATTGTTCATTTAAGGAGTTTTCCCTTTTATTTTTTTGTTGGAAATAAAGAATTGAATAACTAAAAAAGGATAAGAATATTGATCGTACTAGGCCACCCAAGGCTCAAAGGCGCAACCTAGCTGGCCAACCAACTCACCTTTTCCCCTTTGTTGGAGCACGCATGGGAGAGGAAGCGGAGTTGCTAGCGCATATGGTCGCTAGCGGTGGTGGTGGCATCAAGGCCCGTCTGCTCCGAGCGGCACGCTCTGCCATAGCTCACGTACGTCCACGTGATGCAGCACCGCTACTCCATGCTCTCCAATCGATCCGCTGAAAATCCGAACCTTAGGCTCTTGCTCTCCCTTGAACTCCAATCGGTTTCTTCAGTTGGAACAATGGGCAAGAGAGATTCCATGGACGAGATGGAGAAGTATAAATACCCCCCACTCAAGCAACTAGCTGTTGGAGCCAAGTCTCACTAAAATTGAGGGGCATTGGATCAGACGCACCAGAGCATAGGACCATTACCCCTGTGTCCAACACTCAAAACTAAAATAGCGCACGAACTATGTCAGAACTAGCAGTTGGGGCGTCGGACTTAGGGCATGGTCTGACGGGCCCCGTAGGATGGGTCCGACGGTCCAAAAACCTCTCTACATACTTTCTAGACACCGTGGTACCCACGTAACCGATGGGCCGACGCGGTCCTATTTACCAGGGTTCGATGGCTCCTCACTACAACAGAACTAGTTTGTAGCAACGACACCTTTTTTGGTAGGGGCGGCTCACTCTGTAGCCTCCCCTACAGTGCCCCCGCCGGGGTCCCATGAGTCCAGCTGCCCCTACAAATGGCACAGTAGGGGCGGCTGGTGATACGAGCCGCCTATACAAATAATTTTGCATTTTTTTAAATATTATTTCTGCATATGTTTTTATAAATGTATAAATGTATTAAAAACAATTTGCTATATTTGCCCGTACACATAAAAAACAACTTGCTGATATATATATATATATATATAATGATATATTTTCTTTTTTTAAAAAATAAAAAAAAATATATTTAAAAATTAAAATTTTGAATTTGTGTACTTTGAATTGAATTTTAAGACAGAAAATGACCTAAAATAAAAATGTTGTAAACATCAAGTTGTAAAACTCATCAAGATTTACAATTTTTATTTTTGGTCATCTTTTCAATTAACTTAGTTTGAAAGGTTCAAATTTTGAATTTCATAAAATGACAACTTTAAACAACATTTTCAAAGAGTAAATGATTTCAGCTAGAAAAGTCATGAATATAAAAGTTGTATAACTCATCATGATCTAAAACTTCTATTTTATTCATTTGTTCATCCGATAAAGTGATCAGAACATTGTTCACAAATTTTACATATCTCTCACGTGGTTTCATAAGCTATATGGGAGATACGTAAGTTTTGTGAACAATGTTACTATCACTTTGTTTGATGAAGAAATGACCAAAATAAAAGTTTTAGGTATTGATGATTTCTATAACTTTTATGTTCATGACTTTTTGAGTTCAAATCATTTGTTGTCTCAAAATTTTGTTTGAATGTATCATTTATTGAAATTCAAAATTTAAATTATTCAAATCTAGCCACATGAAAATATGACCAAAATAAAAGTTGTAGAGATTGATGAGTTCTACAACTTTTATGTTGATGACTTTTTCATTTGGAACCATATGCTCCTTCAATATGTTGTTCCATGTTTCCATATTTTTGAAATTCAGAATTTGATTTTTTTCAAACAAAGTCACATGAAAAGATGACCACAATAATTTGATAGAGCATGATTTTAGAATTTTTTAGGAAAAAAATCATCACATTTGGAGTTATTATAAGGGAGAAAGACTAGTTACAAGTTTTAGCCAGAGATTAAAAAGAGTTGTGATGAACAAGTGTAATTTCTCTTTTTAATCCCTGACTAAAACATGTGACCAGTCTTTCTCCCTCATACTAACTTCAAATGGGATGTTTTTTTCCTAAAATATTCTAAAATCATGCTCTACGAATTTGTTGTGTTCTCACTGCTATTAGTTTGTTCATCTTTTTATTTGACTTTATTTGAACAATTCAAATTTTGAATTTAAAAAACTACAACTTGAAATTAGATTTTAAAACACTAAATGATCTCAGCTGAAAAAGTCATCAATATAAAAGTTGTAGAACTTATCAAGATCTACAATTTTTATTTTTGTTATTTCTTCATTTGATAAAGTGTTAGCAAACATTGTAAATTTATGAATCTCACACAAAGTTTATGAAACTAGATAAGAGATATGTCAATTCGTGAATAATGTTTGCTAACACTTTGTCAAATAAAGAAATGACCAAAATAAAAGTTATAGATCTTGATGAGTTCTACAACTTTGGTATTCATCACTTTTTTAGCTGAAATCAGTTGGTGTTTCAAAATCTGATTTGAACTCGTTATTTTTTTAAATTCAAAATCTGAATTGTCGAAACTGTCACATAAAAATATGACTAAAATAAAAGCTATAGATCTTGATGAGTTCTACAACTTTTATATTCATGATATTTTTAGCTGAAATCATTTGGTATTTCAAAATCTAGTTTCAAGTTGTAATTTTTTGAAATTCAAAATTGGAATTGTCAAAATTTTGTCACATGAAAAGATGAACAAAATAAAAGTTATACATCTTGATGAGTTATACAACTTTGTTGTTTACAACATTTTATTTCAGGTCATTTAGTGTCCTAAAATACTATTTGAAATTTTGAAATTCAATTTTTCAAATTTCTAAATTTGTTTTTTAAGAAGAAAAATAGAACTATATATATACATATTAGCAATTTTTTTAATATATATATATATGTATGTATTTTTACATATATAGAGAAATCCAAATAATTATATATATAAAATACAGATTTAATAATTTATATAAATAGAAATATATTTGTAGGGGTGGCTTAATCAGGAACCGCCCCTACAAATGAATTTGTAGGGGCGGCTAAGCACGAGCGCTTAGAGAATGAAATTGACTAACTCTTGGGCGCTCTCTTCTTCCTCCCGATGTCGTCGGGCTGCCTGATTTTCCCCCTAAACCCTAGCCACCGCCACCACGTCCTGGTCGTCTCCCCCTCTCTACACCCCTGGGCCGCAGTTCGATAGCCCCAGGCTGCCACGACTCCACGGCGGCTAGGGTTTTAGAGCCCTTGGCCGGCTGACCCACCGCTGCCTCTGTGCCATGTTGTGCCCTACCTCCAACGCACCATGCCCTACCTCCCCTGGTCCGCCTCCAGCCCCCGTCCACCTTCGTGCCCTACGCGGTGCCATTCCCCATGCCAACACGAGGGCTAGGGTTTTTGCCGATGACCTCGATAACCAATGCCGTGCCTCCCCGTCCATCACCGACCTCAACCGACGTCAGCACTCCCTCCCATGGCAGCTCTGGTGTCCACGTGCGCTACCCTGGCGGGCCTGCAGTGGTGGCTGTGTCCTCCGGCGTCCGCGCCCTCTCTGCTAGCGGCCTACCCCAGTGTGCTCCAGCGTCAGCGCCCCCTTCCCTAGCGGGCTTGCCCCGATGGTCGTGCCTCCGGTGCGCGCGTGCTCCACCACCCCATGCCTTCCACCCCATTCTTTGGCTAGGTCTTCTACAAGTATCCCCCGGACCCCTTCTCCTCCATTCTTGCTCCACTTAGTTCATGCCATGCTTGCTGATGTGAATGTGAATTAAGCTTTGTGATTAATAGTGAAATTGAACCTTGTGAAATGGAGCTGATAGCCATTGGATGCTAGGAATGATTTTTATTAGGCACTGTCTTTAGATATGCTCACTGTCTTTACATATGCTCACTATCTTAAGATATGCTCACTGTTTTTATACATGTTCACTGTCTTTAGACATGCTCACTATGTTTATATATGCTCACTGTCTTTATATGCTCACTGTTTTTATATATGCTCACTATCTTTAGATATGATCACTGTTTTTATACATGCTCACTCTCTTTAGACATGCTCACTATGTTTATATATGCTCGCTTGCTTATATATACTCACTGTCTTTAGACATGCACACTATTTTTATATACGCTCACTGTGTTTAGACATGCTCACTGTGTTTATATATGCTCACTGTGCTTATATATGCTCACTGTCTTTAGATATGCCCACTGTGTTTATATATGCTCCTTTTGACAGGCAGCAATAATTGCTTTGTAGAGCCTCCTTTCCTACTTCTACTACTCTCCTCTCCTCTCTTCTCCTACTATAACTACTACTACTCATTGTGATATTTTTGGCACTAGCAGATGCTTTTTTTGGGAAACTCTCATCTCCTCTCCCCTCTTTTGCCTATGATAAAATTGTCCAACTTTAGAAACTATCTAGAATATGAGCTAATGATCATGAACTTGTGAGAAATTTGGCATCATTACCAGCCGCTCCTACCGTCTTTTTCTATATGCTCACTGTTTTTATATATGCTCACTGTGTCTATAATGCCTTTATGCTCTAAGTTCTTGATCAAATGATGATTGACATGTTTCTGAGGCCTCTACCACCACTACTACTACTATTACATAGTGAGCATATATAAACACAGTGAGCAACTCCTTTTTTGGTCAACTCTCCTCTCCTCTCCTCTATTTTGCTAATGATGAAATTGTCTAACTCCAGAACCAACTTGGAATATGATGAGTTGATGATCAAGAACTTCGAATCATTATCAGCCGCCCCTACATTCAGTACTATAGAACAGGTATTCACCACCGGCTCCAAAACCACCATCACCACTGGTTTTGGCCCTCCCCAGTGTAAGTCGATGGTGATGCCCATTGTCATTACTACCAGTTACGAAACCGGCGGTGATGAAAACTTATCACCACCGGTTCGTGTTACCAGCCGATGGTGATAAGGATTTTCAAAAATTCCAAAATCATTTAAATCCTAGGAAGGCCCCACCAGCCAGCCGCATGGTCGAGCGTAGTCACGCGATTTTTTGCATGAAAATCCGCACGTTGTGCGGTACTGGGATTCGAACCTGAGACCTATGCCCTCACGGGTAGCTGCTCTAACCACTCCGCCCCTAAGTCACTTGTGTCCGTACAACATGTATATTCCTTTAGTACTAACTTCTCATAATTTTAAAATAAATAGAACCCTAAACGACTTCAGATAAAAAAGTTATCAACTATAAAGTTGTTGTTCTGATCGAGATCTACAACTTTGATGTTGGTGGTTTTGACATCCGAGGTCGTTTGACAAATTTGAATTTCAAATCATCAAAACTTCAACCATACTCGAATGATTTCAAATGAAAAAGTCATCAACTATAAAGTTGTAGTTCTCATCGAGATCTACAACTTTGGTTTTGGTTGTTTTTTCATCCGAGCTCATTTGCAAAATTTGAATTTCAAAATTTTTGAACTTCAGATACAAATTTAGGACCCTAAATGATTTCTAATGACAAAGTGGTCAACTACAAAGTTGTAGATCATAGGGAGATCTGTAACTTTGCTTTTGACCATTTTTTCATTTGAGGTTGTTTGTATAATTCAAAAAAATTGAATTTTAAAATATAAGAGCTTCAAACAGAATTCTAGGACTATAAATAATTTCAAATAAAAAAGTCATCAACTACAAAGTTGTAGATCAACTTTGATTTAAAGTTTGTTTTCATCTGACTTTGTTTGAAAAAATATGAATTTTATTGTGTTGCAGCATAAATCATCACTGCTGGTTCGTATTACGAACCGTTAGTAAAATGATTTTCACCACCGGTTGGTACCACAAACTGGCGATAGATATGGGTCGACCATCACTATCGGTTAGTAACACAAACCATCTGTAATGATAGGTTTCTCAATGCCGGTTTGTGTTACTAGCCGGCGGTGATAACCACCCCAATTTTCACCACTGGTTCATAACACGAACAGGCGGTGAAGGTCGCTTCACCATCAGTTCGTAATACGAACTGGCGGTGATGAATATCACCATCGTTTTTTAGCAAACCAATGGTGAAAGTGGCGGCGGTGATTACTATAACACCCTAGGTGTTTGGCTTCCACATTTGCACTTGCATTTCATAAACATGAGCATCATTCATCCATTCATGAGCTTAGATTGTATGAAACATGCTTCTGAAACATTGCAACATATTGTTATTTTCCATGTGTGTTTGTTTTAGGAAATGAATAGGGTGCAACCCTCAAGTGCAACATGTGCAACACACTTTAGTGAAACATGGTTAGCTAGTACAATGCCACAAACTCATGAAACACATGAAACATGGTTTTGAAACAGAAGTAACAAAGTCACTTGTTTTTCCTTGTTTCAATACATGTGATGCTTGATTTTGGGTGACCAATGTGTGGTGTGGCTAATTATCCTCTTAAGCAACTTAGTTATACTTAGAATGTCATTAGGAACAATGTTCATGTTGATCATTTTGCCTAATTAAGTTTCCAAGTCATGGTTTGACTAGTGTTGACCTCTAGAGCTCTTTTGTTTGACCGATTAAAAAGTATAGCTTAGAATCCTTGCATGTCTGAGCAACCTAAAGAAAAGTTGTAGCAAATTTTATAAGGAACAAAAGTTATTTTATGACTATCTCATGAAAATGTGCAGAACATGCTCAAAAAGAGCCCACAAGTCAGTTTTGAGGTCTAATTGGAGACTGAAAATTTTCTAAGTCACAAAGCAAGTTTTAGTTTCAGGTGTTGTTGTTTGGAGCATGTATCTCCCAAACCAAGTTGAACCAGCTCAAGCTCCAATTTTAAAAGTTGTAGCCTGCATGTAGATCTCCAACTTTGTTAACTACGCCATGAGCTAGATCATCATGGTTTGGAAGTTATGGATCGTGGAAATGGCACTGTCAGTCGGCACCATTGAGTAACTGAATCGAAAATTTCAGATAGCTACAGTGCCGATCGGCCGCAGGTCTCTGCCACCGCATGGCCGCCACGCGCCGTGGCTGGCCTAGCACCGCTGCCTGCTATCCACCGCTTGAAGTTGCATCCTTCTACCCTCCCAGCTCGCTCTCATTCACTCTCCTTCTCTTCCCGTAGCGTCCGCCGCGACAGCCACTGCCTCCGCCATTGCTGCCGAGCACCGACATCGCCTAGTGCCCTCGCCACCACAAAATCGCTGCCTCCAGCTAACCCACAACTCCACCATAGCCTCCTCTAGCTCGTCCACCTCGCCGTTGAGCCGATGAACCAAGGTAGTGGCCACATTTCCATTTCCGCCGCCGTCCGGACCTCGCCGGAGTTGCGCTCTCCGTGGCCAGCACAACACTGCTTCTCTCTTCCTTCCCTAGCTTCCATCTAGCCTTCTCCATCATGCACTGATGCTCGGGTGAAGATGTCACCGTCCACGCCGGTCCAACCAGGTCGGAACATGGCTGCGCGCCGCCGTGCGTCGTGGCCGAGCCACCGAGCTCTGTGGCCGGGGTACTTAGGGGCCGGTAGGGTTTAGGGTTAGGGTGTCAATCGATTCGAGAGGTCATGGTGAAAACGGAGGTACCCTCCTTGTCGCCGGTGATGCCGCCATCGGCGAGCTCTGCCAGTTCCACGTCGAGCAAGCCGCCTCCCCTGTTTTCGTGTTGCTGACGCGTGGGCCCAGCTTACAGGTGGACCCCGCCTGCTAGTGACTGAGTGTTCAAAGGATAGCTCAAATAACTCAGATTTGAGTGATGTTTTGTAAAAATTGTATCTCTAGTTTTGTAGATCCAAATTGGGTGGTTCCAATTTTGTTAGGATCATGGTGAAGTGTAGTATTTAGGAAAAATATAACATGAACACTTGTAGTGGAATTTTTGGAAGAATTAAATTGAAACTTGAAATGTGTTTTTAAATGAATGCAAACTTGTTTAATTTATATCTTGAGTTCCTTTGCTCCAAAAATTATGAAATTTTGTTGGTGAGCTCTTCTTGATGAGTAGAAGCTCTGGTAAAAATTTGAGAGTCAGTGCATGTATGGTTTTTGAGTTATAGATTTTCATTTTATCATTGGATGATCCTTGTGTGAATTTTAGTAATTTATCTATGAATCCAATAACCATGAAATTTATTGGAGGATTTCCTAGTACCCTAAGACACTTTTCACAAGGGTTTCCTATTTATGTCATTTTAAGCCTTTATGCCTTGTCATTTTTGTGTAGGATGTTATACTTGCTCAAATGATATGAAATTTTTATAGCCTACTTGGAGCATATAGTACCTACTGTAATTGTTTTAGATTAAATGGTGTAGTTTTAATATATGTTTATCATTCCTCTTAAATAATTAAATAAATTAAGAAAGGCATTAAAAGAAATGAATTGGTGGTGAACACTTTACTTTTTGGTGTTCTTGTGATACATGTGTTAAGTGAGTAAAGTTGGTTTTGTCCAATTATATGTTTACAACATAAGTTAATAAATAATTCCTTGCATTGTGTCTTTTTGGACAGCTCTGGGAACTTTGCAAAGTTCACCATGATAATTTGGTTTGCTGGGAAAGTGGTAAATACAAAAGTTATAGATAAATTATGTATCTAGCTCTTATCAAAATTTGGTAGAATTTGGCCTAGTAGTTTAGGAGCTACAGTCATTCAAAGTTGGATCACAGTTTTGCTTGCTCTCTATCTTGTTTGGACCTGATTATGTGGTTCTATAAATTCGACCTAGTAAAGGTTGGAATCATGCCTTGAGGTTTGCAAATGAATTGTAGTAAATTTCATAAGCTTTCCAAATTGTCTTGTTGCCTATCATTTCAATTTGTAGATCTCCGGTTATGATCAGCTTACTGTACCACTATATAAGTTCCTGTTTTGCTAAAATACGAATGTTTGTGTGTATGCTTAGTTGAGATGTTCTTGTTGATTGTTTAGGTGCTAGCCTAACTTGAGAACATGCTTAGGTGCAGGTGCTAGGTCCTTAACTGAAGATGAGCAATTATACATTTGGTTGTATAAACTTGGTTAGTTAAAGTGATTTGAATAGAGCTTAAGTCGGAAAATGCGGACTGCAGTAAGCATGTGCATTCCCCGAGCATTCCTAACTTTGTTCATGTGCATCCATGATATTTATCTTGTGCATACATGCAATAGGTGTGCTGGAGGGAGTGACGCTTCTGGAGTTCAAGGGAGCGAGCCAGGAGGAGGAGCTCGAGGTTCAGGCAATCGATGAAGCAGCCGCCGAGGAGGAGTTGCCTGAGTGCCCTGACCACCACCCATCCTCTTTTCTAAAAGGCAAGCCCCGGAGCATATTAAGTCTCCCATGTTTTTACAAATATCTTGAGTATCTTTTATTGTTGTTGATATATTAAGTATAGGAATTGGTTGGAACCAATTGTTGCATTATATATCTATCCTTGTCCATATATCACACTTGAATCCTATTTAAGTTCAGAAATGGGTTAAATGCTTATCCATGCTTAGTGTGGTAGAAGTCAGGTGATTTCCTATCACCTGCGAGCTTTAGGATGAGGTGGATCACGGTTGGCTATATTTGCTATCATGTAAAAGAACCATGTTAATAATGAATGAAGACCGGGCAGAGTCTTGTGTAGGATTGGACATAGTGACTCCATCTGTGTTGTTTAAGGACCGATGCGTTGTATGTCCTTATGTCATGTTGAACGCAGCCTAACATTTAGCTGGCTGGATAACTCGTTCTGACCGCAAAGCCTAGTAGCTCAATTCAGGCTGGGGACACGAGCAATTGGTCACAATCTGGATGGTAGTAAGGATGTGTGGAGAACCATTGGCGTAAGCCCAAGGGCGGGTTAAGTCACCGAGCACTCATGGTAGAGTGGTTCTCTGGTTTTGCGACACTGATCGGACCCGTGACTCCTGAATTGTACCAAAGGTGACTTGTTTGTGACCCTGACGGGGGAAGCAAGGTTTGTGTTAGGAATACCCCTCCAGCTGGATAGGAAACGATTCGAATTGCCGTCTCTCCTAGATAGTGAGAACTTGACTGAGCAGCGGCAACGTAGATTCAATTAATTTAACAATATGGTTAAATGGATGATAATGATAATGTTGCCACGATTTATACCTGCTATGGTTATTAATGTTTGCATCTTAATCAAATGATTGTTTAGTACAGGTGCTAATATAGATGACAGGTTAAAGGCTAAAAGTCACTGCTAGCTCAGGTTAAGAGTTGATCATGATTACTTATGCTTTTCCGCAAAAAGAAAGTGTCAGCCAGATCCACTAAATTAAGCTATGCATGATCCTTGGTGTCATTTGTTTTGGTTTCGACGGGTAAGTCTAGCTGAGTATATTCTCATACTCAGGGTTTATTCCCTCTTATTGCAGATGACCTTCTTTATTAGGGCTTCTGTAAGTATTGTCTCCACTCAATGGGTGACAAAGACTAGATCACAGGCATGATCTCTGTTTATCTTATTCGAATGCTTTTATGGGTTGTGATCAGCAAGTTGGTACTTGTATTTGAACTCATGTGTGTGAGTTAAACTATTTGCTTCTGCTACTTTACAAGACTTGGTTTGTAATAACTATGACTCTGAGGTGTTGTAATCTATCTGCAAACTGCTTGTGAAATGTTGTAACGTACGACGTGTTATGTTGAATTACTATGATCTTGGTTGTATGCAAGTTGGTTTGAAATCCTTCATGGTTTCAGTTGACTACCGGGTTTATATGGGCTCAAGTGCGAGAATTTGATCATTTCGGCAATTGTTTTTGTACGTGTGCTCTTATAAATTGGTCGGTTCCATGACAGCTGGTATCAGAGCTAGATTCAACACTAAACATGTCATACGGGTATTTAAAAACAAAAGCTTTTGTTACGAAAATAGTTTTTCAACTTATAGTTACATATAAGTGTTCAAAAATCTAAAATTCTATACAGTGTGCTGGTGATCACATCCCTTGTAGCCCACATAAGGACTTTTAGGTGGCTTATATAATTACTAACTTGGGGGAAAGTGATTGTTTCTATTTCTTCGTCCATGCAGCGTGCTATTGCATGGGTGCCATTCGCTTGAATGGTAATATATGGATCAATTGCCTCTATGCTAAGGTAAGTGTGAGTTGTGAGAGCATGACCATCCAACTGTTGGTCTAGGGGAGAGTTAGTTGTGGTTACTGGAATATTTACATGTTCCATACATGTACATATGAAGGTACTTAATTGTGGGTATATCTGTCGGGTAGTTTGGATACCAAAGTATATATATCTAGGGATGTATATATGGAGAGTATCTTAGTTTACTACTTTCATTGTTAGCATTATATCTTGTTGGGTTGGGCTGCAATGAAATTTTCTGTAGGTATGCTAACAACACACCGTATAGATCGACTAGTTACCACTAATTGAGAGAACGTATGTATGCCACCGTATATTCCGCTAGAACTTAATTTTTCTTAGGTTTGTGAGGACGTACAGAACGAGCATGCATCATATTCACTCATGTCATTCATATTGCATTACTCCCTCCCTTATAATTGCTTATCCCAATTATTAAGTTCCATCTCTTAACAAAATAATCCTCTCACGAGAGTTGCATCCCTTTTTGATACAGATGGCCGCGCCCGTGTTTTCTCCTGGTAGCAGCACCTTTTTGGACCAGTTTGGTACACCTACCTTACTCTGGAGGGTGCTAAGCTTAGTTGGGTACCCGAAGGCACCCCGCTACACATGGAGGCAAATAGTGCCATTAGGAGATGTGCCATGGTACAATGTGACCTTGGTAGTGCCGTAGAACCCCACGAGACCGTTGTGGCATGGGTGGAGCATCGAGACTGATGGGCAAAGCCCATGGGAAGCCATGCAAGTTGCTGCCCTTGATGTGCTTATGGACATAGCATAGAGTTTCGGAGATGAATTAGTGGGTGGACCAGTTGCATCCATTCCCCGAATGGCTCCTACAAAGGCTGAGTGGACTCAAGAAGTTGGCCAGGCCTTGGTTCGAGGCCATGGTGAATGTGTTCAGAGCAACAATATGGGAATGAGTGCTATGATGGCCGTCTTGAAGCTTTGTCGAGTCAGGCAAGACACCCTCTCTAGAGTGTTAGAAGAAGCTGGCAAGGCAATGGCAGCCCAACACAAGTTCAGGTTGCGTGCCCGCAAGTATCGCCATAGGGTGGAGGCATGTGGGCAAGCTTAGCTAGAAGTAGAGGAGATTCGGGGCATTGCAAATTATCACCTGCAGTAGTGGGGGCAAGCAGCACGTGAGAGAGATGAGCTTCATAACCAGCTTATGAACCTCACCATAGAGAGAGATGAGGCAGTACAGGAGTTGGACCATGTGACCCATCATAGAGATGCAGCCTTAGAATTGGTAGAAGAAAGACGTCAGGGCTGGATCATGGCTAACCACAATGCTTTTCAAATGGAGCATGAGCTCCAAGAGCAGCTTGAAGAGCTTCAGGTTGAGCACCATCAACTAAACAACCATCTGTTTCCTATTCCTCACCCCATTCCAAGGTATCCTAATGTGGGTGGACCTCAAGTGATTGAGGCCGATGAAGAAGAAGAGGACGTGCAGATGGATGTCAATGCAGCTGAACCTGCAAATGAAGAAGAAGAGGAAGATCCTAAAGAAGTCCAGGGCGTCTCTGATGTGGACAGTGATCACTTCGATGAGTAGTTAGCTAGCAAGTCTCACTAGTTTAAGCTTTTGCAGCCATTGGTGTAATGGACTTAGTACTATGACTGATGTTGGATGTACCTTTTAATTCGAACTTGGCATGTAATGTACCTTAATCCGCTCCCTTCGGGATGCTTATCTTGTTGGTTAAATTTAAAACTTATCATGTTGAAATGCACTATGTATGGCACTAGTAATCTAATTGATAATGTGGTGATTGGAGAATGAATTATTGCCTCTATTTATTGTATGAATTTTACATTCTCTCTAGTAAATTCAGTTTGGCGTAATTACATTGTTCCTCTTCAATGTGCTAACATCATCAATAATTGCTGGTTGTGCATTGTTGTAGATGCCTCGCACTCGTTCCACTGGTGCAGCTAGTGATGATGATGATCTTCCACTGCCACCACCGTCCACACTAGTGGAATTGATGGCAATTCTTGCTGAAGGATGGCGCACTATGGCTGAGGCTCTCCGCACGATTGCAAATCGTGATGGTCGTGGTGCACGCCAAGGACCAGAACCAAATTAGTATAGCAACTTCAAAGATTTCCTTGACACTAAACCATTGATCTTTAAGGAGGATGAAGAGCCCCTCCAAGCTGATGAGTGGCTGAACACTCTTGAGCAGAAATTATGTTTGCTTCGCTTGACAGAAGTGCTAAAGACTGAATATGCTTCTCACCAACTGCATGGGCTAGCTGGTATTTGGTGGAGTCATTATCGGTCCACTATGCCCGCTAATGCCCAAATCACTTGGGATTAGTTCAAGTCTGCTTTTAGGGGAAATTATATTCCTCCTAGTCTCATGGCAATCAAGCATACGGAGTTCATGAAGCTAACCCAGGGGAACAAGAGCTTGAATGAATACCTAAAGGCTTTCAATAACCTTGCAAGGTATGCTATTGAGTTTGTTGACACTAATGCCAAGAAGATCGCTAGTTTCAAGTGGGGACTTAGCCCCAAATTGATGAAGACTATGGGAAATTATAAGTGTGCTCATTTTAATGAGTTTGTTAGTGATGCTTTATCTCAAGAGAACAACAATGCTGTGTATGCTGCTTCAAAGAATCGCAAGAGAGCCTATGAGGTGGGTGCCTCACAATACAAGGCTCTAGTCACACATAAGGCTCCATTCTGTCCTCCGGCATCAGCTGTTAAGTTCCACCCACCACTGAAGAAGAATCCAGGCAAGACTGGATTTCACAAGACTTTTACAGTTGCTCTTCCCAAGGGCACTACCAGTCAAGGTAGTTTCAATGTTCCTCCAAGCAATATGTCATGCTGGAACTGCAACAAGCTAGGTCACTGGGCAAGGAAGTGTCCTTACCCTAAGAAGAATAACTACCAAGGTGGCCGTTAGGGATAGGTGAACCACGCTAATATTGCTGATATTCCGTCAGGAGAGGTAGTAACGGCTGGTAAGTTTCTGGTTGATCAACACCCTGCAGTTGTACTATTTGATTCAGGTGCTTCACATTTTTTTATTAGTCCCGCATTTGCATCCAAGTTTATGCAGAAAACATACACTATTGAGGGTGAGGATTATTGTATTAGGGCTGCCAGTGGTACTATCCCAACCAAGCTCGTAGTCGGGGATGTGCAACTTGAGATAGAGGGACGAAGTTATCAGGTTGATCTAGTAGTTTTACCGGGGCTGGGTATCGACATGATATTGGGAATGAACTGGATGAGCAGTCATGGGGTGCTTATTGATACATCGACTAGAGTAGTCATGCTCAGAGATCCT
Organism: Miscanthus floridulus; assembly: GCF_019320115.1. Classification (NCBI taxonomy): domain Eukaryota; kingdom Viridiplantae; phylum Streptophyta; class Magnoliopsida; order Poales; family Poaceae; genus Miscanthus; species Miscanthus floridulus. Next base: position 38,276 of record NW_027098222.1, read on the forward strand.
TATAATCAGGAAGGTTTTCTAGTGCAGCTACCTAGGGACATCAATCTTTCTTGTGCAGCTAATGCGGTGCAAGCAAAGGTTATGGCAGATATCCCTATAGTGTGTGATTTTCTGGATGTTTTTCCCGATGATTTGCCTAGATTGCCCCTAGATTGGGACGTGGAGTTCAAGATAGAGTTGCTACCTGGTACAGCGCCCATCTCTAGAAGGCCTTATAGAATGCCTCCCAACGAACTAGCCGAAATTAAGACCCAGTTGAATGAACTTCTAAAGAAAGGCCTTATCTGTCCTAGTTCGTCTCCGTGGGGGTGCCCAGCTATCTTTGTGAAGAAGAAGAAGGATCAATCACTATGCATGTGTGTAGATTATAGGCCTTTGAATGCAGTCACAATCAAGAATAAGTACCCTCTGCCCTTCATAGATATCTTATTTGATCAGTTGTCTAAAGCAAAAGTCTTTTCCAAGATTGATTTGAGATCTGGTTATCATCAAATCAAAATTCGGCCTAAGGATGTGCCAAAAACTGCATTTTCTAAAGATACGGTCTGTATGAGTATCTTGTTATATATTTTGGATTGACCAATGCCCCTGCACACTTGATGTATTTGATGAATTCGGTGTTTATGCCCAAGTTGGATAAATTTGTGGTGGTATTTATAGATGATATCTTGGTCTATTCTGAGAATGAAGAAGATCATGTTGAACATTTGCGAGTGGTTCTGACTAGATTGTGTGAACATAAGCTTTATGTAAAGTTTAGCAAGTATGAATTCCAGCTTTGTGAGGTACCTTTTCTCGGGCATGTGTTGTCCGATGGTGGAATTATGGTGGATCCCACCAAGGTGCAAGAAGTGTTGGACTGGAAGGCTCCAATCTCGGTGCACGAGGTTTGGAGTTTTCTGGGATTGGCTAGCTATTATTGTCGCTTCATCCTAGATTTCTCTAAAATAGCCAAGCCTATGACCCGGTTACTACAAAAAGACATGAGGTTTGTCTGGACTTCCGAGTGTGATGTGGCTTTTCACACCCTACGAACCCTTCTAACTTCGGCTCCAGTTCTGGCACAACCGGATATCGAGAAACTTTTTATGTGTTTTGCGATGCATCAGGCATAGGTTTAGGAGGTGTTCTTATGCAGGAGGGTAGAGTCATTGCTTATACCTCTCACCAACTTTGGAAGCATGAGGTGAACTATCCTACGCATGACTTAGAACTCGCTGTAGTTGTTTATGCTTTGAAGGCCTAGAGACATTATTTGCTTGGCAATGTGTGCAACATCTACACTGATCATAAAAGTCTTAAGTACATCTTAACTCAACCTGAGTTGAATATGCGTCAGAGAAGATGGCTTGAGTTGATCAAGGATTATAACCTCCAAGTGCACTATCATCCTAGCAAGGCAAATGTCGTTGCGGATGCCTTAAGCAAGAAATCTCATTGCCACTCTTTGATTGAAAGTGACTTCCATTTGTCAAAACTCCTACATCCTGCAGTCCTTCACAACATCACTATCAGTTGTACTCCACAGAGTCGAATTATTGAGCTACAGAAGACAGATCTAGGTGTGTTCCACATCAAGCACAAGATGAAAGAGCAAGAAACTAAGCATTTCGGGTAGATGAGAATGACATGTTATGGTTCAAGGATAGGTTAGTGGTTTCGAAGGATAAAGAGCTTAGAAATCAAATCATATTCGAAGCAAATTCCTCAAAATTATCTATTCAC
>NW_027098223.1:0-27551 GCF_019320115.1 Miscanthus floridulus
ATGGATTTAGATACAACAACTTATATCTAGTGGACTTCACCTCCGAAGATGCAAATTTGAAGACTTGCCTATTCACCAAAACAATACTTAGGTGGCTATAGCATAGAAGACTTGCTCATGTTGGGATGAGCTCACTCAAGAAGCTTAAAGAAATTGGTGAGAGGGTTTAAATGATGTGAAGTTTGAAAAGGACAAGCTTTGTAGTGCATGTCAAGCCGGTAAGCAAGTTGCAAATACCATCCAACCAAGCTTTCATGTCAACCACAAGAGTGCACAAGAGTTTGGGAGAGAATCTCTATTGTCTTGTGATTGTTGATGACTATTCAAGGTACACATGGGTATTCTTTCTTCATGACAAATCCGAAGTTGCATCTTGCTTCAAGAGTTTGCTAAGAGAGCTCAAAATGAATTTGAAGTGAAGCTCAAAAAGATAAGAAGTGATAATAGAAAAGAATTTGACAACACAAATATTGAAGCTTATTGTGATGAAGTTGGGATCAAACATGAAGTCTCTGCAACTTATACTCCTCAACAAAATGGTATAGTTGAGAGGAAGAACCGGACTTTGATCATCTTGCAAGGACAATGCTAGATGAGTACAACACCCCCGAAGCTCTATGGCGGGAAGCAATCAACACCGCATGCTATGCATTAAACCGCCTATTCCTTCAAAGTTCCTTGGCAAGACACCCTTATGAGTTGCTCCATGGGAAGAAGCCGGGACGTCTCCTTCTTTAGGGTGTTTGGTGCAAATGCTACATCTACAAGAAGCAGCAATACCTAAGGAAGTTCCAAGACGTTGTGATATTGGATTTCTTGTTGGTTATTCATCAAAGTCCAAAGCATATAGAGTATTTAATCATATCACTGGCTTGGTTGAAGAAACATATGATGTGGAATTTGATCAATCTAATGGCTCCCAAGGAGCACATGAGAATCTTGATGATGTAGGTGATGAACCATCGAGGGAGGCTATGAACAACATTCCGGTTGGAGACATCAAGCCTAAAGATGATGAAGATGATGTACAAGTCATTGATCAACCACCAAGGTAGAAGAAGCTCTTAAAGATCCGGATTCGATCAATGCCATGCATGAAGAGTTGAATAACTTCACTCGTAATAAAGTTTAGACTCTTGAAGAGCGACCAAAAGGTGCAAGAGTCATTGGAACAAAGTGGGTGTTCCGCAACAAATAAGATGATCAAGGTGTTGTTGTGAGGAACAAGGCAAGACTAAATGCAAAGGGGTTCTCTCAAGTTGAAGGTTTGGATTTTGGAGAGACCTTTGCACCGGTTGCAAGATTAGAAGCCATCCGTATCCTTCTTGCATATGCATCACATCATGAAATGAAACTATATCAAATGCATATCCTTCTTGATTTTTAAATGGCTTTATTAATGAACTAGTCTATGTTCATCAACCTCCTGGGTTTGAAGACCCTAGATATCCTAATCATGTTTATAGGTTGTCCAAGGCACTATATGGGCTTAAATAAGCCCCAAGAGCTTGGTATGAGCGCCTTTGAGACTTCCTCATTGAGAAGGGCTTCACCATTGAGAAGGTCAACACCACACTATTTACCAAGAAGCTTGATGGGTATATCTTCATTTATCAAGTATATGTTGATGATATCATCTTTGGATCATCAAATGAAGACTCATGCAAAGAATTTGGGTGAATTGATGTCGAAGGAGTTCGAGATATCCATGATTGGTGAGCTTACATTCTTTCTTGGTTTTCAAGTCAAGCAAATGAAAGAAGGCATCTTCATCTCTCAAGAGAAATACACAAAAGATCTTCTCAAGAGATTCAAGATGGATGAATGTAAGCCAATCAAGACACCAATGCCTACCAATGGATATCTCGACCTAGATGAGGAAGATAACTCGGTTGATCAAACTCTCTACCGTTCTATGATTGGTAGCTTATTATATTTAACCACATCGAGGCCCGACATCATGTTTAGTTTGTGTATGTGTGCTAGATTTTAAGCTAATCCTAAGGAAACACATTTAATTGTCATAAAAAGAATCCTTAGGTATCTTAAGCACACACCAAGCATTGGCCTTTGGTATCCCAAAGGAGCTATGTTTGAATTAGTTGGCTATTCTGATTCGGATTATGCCGGTTGCAAAGTTGATAGAAAGAGCATATCCAGAGGGTGTCATTTGCTTGGTAGATCACTTGTGTCTTGGTCCTCCAAGAAACAAAATAGTGTGGCTTTGTCCACTACCGAAGCGGAATACATTGTCGCGGGTGCTTGTTGTGCACAAATTTTATACATGAAACAAACTTTGCTAGACTATGGTGTAGTTCTAGAAAATGTACCTCTTTTGTGCGACAATGAAAGTGCGGTAAAACTTGCAAATAATCCAGTTCAATACTCTCGCACCAAGCATATAGATATCCGCCATCACTTTCTAAGAGATCATGTTGCTAAAAATGATATATCACTAGAAGGTGTATGAACCGAAGATCAATTAGCGGATATCTTCACTAAACCGCTAGATGAGGCTACATTTTGTAGATTGCGGAATGAGCTTAATGTGCTTGACTTTAGCAACTTTACTAAAAATTGAGCTTGTGTTGTCCCTTGCATTCATTGTAATATGCACCATGTTTGATTTTTGGTAATGCATATAGGGCTTGTCTAACATGGTTAAGATAACCGCCAAAAAGCATGTGAAGAAGCTTAACCTTGGATTAAATTTGACAAGCAACTAGATTTACTTACAAAGTATTGCATATGCATGAATGTTGTTTTGTCGTTTTGTTCCATTTGCCCTCTTATTGCCTATTTTTCTTAAAATGAATTATAGCCTAAGGCAAAATATTTTGAAAAACTTGAGGGTTTGAGAGAGGTCATTCACATCAGTCCCAATTGGTGTTTATTTGGATCTTATTTATGTTGGGACTTAATTGGAAATAGGCAGCGTGGAGGAACATTGAAGATTTGCTGGAAAAGAGTGACCGGACGTTGCACCAGACTCTGTTGTCCAGCGTCTGGTCAGTTCACAGGAGGTGAACAGAGGCTGAAGGAGTGACCGGACTCTGCGTTTGAGCGTCCGGTCAGGAAGGGTTCCAGCGTCTGGTCGATCTACATGGAGTTCAAGGCAACTGACCGAACCCTACCTATGTCCAGTCATGGACCACCGGATGCGTCCGGTCGTGATTCTAGAGGAATTGGACCTCTTTGGAATCGACCAGACGCTGGGTGGTAGCGTCCGGTCGCTACCACCGGAGCATCTGGTCAGTAGATCTCGTGCAGCTTTAGGACTCTTTATCCGTTTCCTTTCTTGTCACGTCGAGGATCCTATTTAACCAATCCGGCCGTACCCTTTGCCCATCCAGTTCGTGCCCTAGCCACCGACGCTGCCGCAGCTCGCCGCGCCAATGCAGCCGTGCCTCCACCACCCGTCGCGTCCGCAAGTCTCCCACGCGCCTCCTATGCCCACGCCGCTGTTTCCCATGCATAGCCCGCACTTGCGCCGTGCTCTACGCCGGGTTTGCCTCTGCCGCTGTAGTACCGCGCCGTTGCTCACCGCCGTGACTCACTCCCGCATCGCCGTCGTACCCTACCTACGTCTGCCACTAGAGCCTCCACGACAGCGTTCACTGGTACGGCCATGTCCTAGCAACGAATGTGTTTTGCCCATGACCTAGATAGATTTCGATGCATTGATTTCAAATCACATCCAGGGCCGTCGATTCATCAAAGTGGTTCGCAACCCTAACCCTAGCCGGTTCCGAAGGTTCCCCGCGTGACGTCTCTTCTTTTCTCGGATCGTCGGTTCGTCAGGTAGCAAGGCAGTCGCTTCAATTTCGCATCTAAATTGCTTGCTCTCATAGGGTTTCGTGTCTTTTAGATATATTGTATTTAATCGTATATCCATCTATTCCATCGTGCAGCGAGTCGGTGTCGTTGAGGTGACAGGTGTAGTTGTCAGTTAACTCGAAGCCAAGCTCACGAGTACGGATCGAGGCCAAGCATCGAAAGTGTCAGTAGACAGTTGATCTTGACAGCGGCAGTTTTTCTCTTGTCAGATCAGATGGCTCGCACCAAGAATGTTGGTGGTGGTCCAGGAGATGATGATCGGAGGCCCCGCCTCGCTTGCCCACAGGAACCAAAGGCAAGGCGACGAAGCAGGTTACATCTAAGAAGCGCAAGTACCCCGACGCAGAGACAGTGAGAGCAGCAGCAGTCGCTGAGGCCACAGAGTGTGCTGAGAGAGGCGGTGCTCGTAGTGGTGTTGTCATTGTAGATCAACAGCTTACACCAGCATAGAGGGCAGCAGTTGAGGAGGCTGAGCATCGTCATGGTGGTCCACCTAGAACTATCATGATGGCAGGACATCGTCTAGCTATTGAGGAGCCTCAGCCTCAGGGGGAGTCCCAGCAGGAGCCACAATAGCAGCCCCTACCAGCAAAGCTTCAGCCAGCTCAGGAGACTCATGAGGGCCAGCAGGCCGAGGAGGCCGAGGAGACCGAGCAGGCACCCCAGCTATGCCACTCTGATCGTACCCATGTTCCAGTCTCACCGAGGCCACCGACACAGCGGAGGGGATCACGTCCACCGCCTAGACCACAGGGTCCGTCTCCAGTGGTACATCTTGACTTGAGGGCCACCACTTCCAGGCAGGTTCGGCAGCTGAGATTTGTAGAGTTTGAGGTGTTTCCTCCGAGAAGGGATGAGAGAGCAGCAGAGGGTTTCTACATGCCACTATAGGAGAATTTCTACAATGCTTATCTCAACAGTGGGGCAGTGTTCAGATCTCAGAGAGTCTGCAGTATTGAGGCTATTATGGTAGTAGCCGGAGAGCATATCCGCCCTTACTTATCATATTTGCCGGGGCTGATAGATCTGATTGGCCGGACTGGACTGTATGTACCATCTTGGGTTCAGCAGTTTTATGCTTCGCTCTACGTTGACCTATAGCATAACTTCATACACTTTGCATTCAGAGGCAGAGATTATAGGGTGATGAGTTTTAGGGCCAGGGAGAGACTGAGGCTATAGGAGCAGCCTGTCAGGTTACATAAGGTATGTTATGGACAACAAGAGCCTCCTAGGCGTCCTCATGGAGGGTTGGTGCCCCCTACTGATCTTGTGTGACATTGCTTCAAGGAGCCCTTTGGTGAGGGGTCGAGGAGGAACCCTAGTGACCTTACTCCTACAGCTCGAGTGCTAGAGGCTATCATCAGGAGGACACTACTTCCTAGGTTGGGATATAGAGAGGGTCTGACTCGCCTACAGCTCTAGCTCCTCAATGCCCTGATGCAGCAGACCGTGTTTGACATTTGGGACCTCCTTCTATCAGAGATGGAGGATACTATAGCTGAGGGCTTCAAGGGTCGCAGACAGCTTACATATGCACATTGGATCACTTTCCTGATGCTTAAGGCTGTGCAGGTTAGGACCCCTAAGATGGTTGTAGAGTACAAAGGTGTCACCACTGAGTTTCCAGCTTATAACATGGCTCAGAGGATCAGGCATAGCACACCATAGGCACCCACTCAGCCTCGCTGTCGTCCAAATATACCAGAGTCAGCAGCTTAGTAGAACAAGATTATTAGAGGCATAGCCGCTACTGAGGAGGAGCAGCTTGAGGCTCAGCAGGAGGTGACCGAGTCTAGTGATAGTTCGGTGATGACTACTGGCCTATCCCTCAGATGCCTCCATGTAGACATGATGCAGAGGCCGGCAGTTCTAGCTCAGCTCCACCTGCACCGCAGACGAACCTCGCTTTGATTGCTATTCTTGAGCGGATGCAGCAGGATCAGGCACGACAGACTCAGGAGACAACTACAAACTTTGCACAGTTTGAGGCACGTCAGGATGAGTTCCAGCGACAGCAGCAGATCCTCCAGCAGCAGCAGCAGCAGATGCATTAGTAGCAGTTACTCAAGCAGCAACAGCTTATGGGATTTATGCAGCATGTAGTAACAGCACTTGGGGCCCCATAGCCACAGCTCTCGCCCCAGATTGCTCAGCCTGCCACCACTACGACGACTCCAGCAGTACAACCTAGTGGGCTTCAGAGTCAGGGACCGCCTCCAGCTTCGTTTGCTTCTCCCACAGTGTAGGTGTCCTAGTGGTTGTCCTCTCCTGTGGTTGCCCCGCAGTTCACACCATATCATATGGGCTTCTCACCGGATCAGTCATCCTTGCTATTTGTACCTGACACGTCAGTCTCCAGGAGTCTTGGAGCATCCTTCAATGAGTTGACAGGCATGCCTACACCACCACATATGCATACCGCCGGTCCTTCTACAACAGCCCCTGTCGCCGTGACTACTCAGAGGCTCCCTTCGTCTGTCGCCTCTTTAGATCCTACGACAAAAGTACCAGGAGCATCCTAGGCCGCACCTATCCCAGCTCAGACCCAGACTGCTTCAGCGACACTTCCAGCCACAGAGGGTCAGTCAGTCCAGAGCTCAGGGTCCGATGATGATGGCGCCCAGTTTCATCTTGCTCCTCGTACCTCAGCGCCCGGCTCATCCGCTGTAGCCCAACCAACTGACCCTTAGGTTTTGGTGTTTGACGCCAAAGGGGGAGAGGGTTCGGGTATGTAGACTCAGGGGGAGCGACATTTAGGGGGAGCTAGTTATCTATTATTAGCTTATTATCTATTACATTTGGAGTTTCTATGTGTGTAATAGATTATGCATCCATGTTTACTATTATATCTATGTGATAGTGATATCTATGTGATTGTGATCTGTGATATGTGTGCTCTCTACTTTAAATTCCTTTATGGCATATCACTTGTGCAATGCTCATTTGCTTTGCTTCCGCGTTTATACTCCGATGCAAATGAGCTTTATTACTTGTACTCATGCTTATTTCATATCTTTTGAGTACATCGTGTTTGCTTGGGTCATATAAGTTTGCTTAACCATTTGGTTCCTATTGACAAAAGCTTATATGAACCCAGCGCAACAAAAACCTCACTCTTTCATATACTCGAGGTGGTATTATCATCAATCACCAAAAAGGGGGAGATTGAAAGCATCTAGGCCCCTTGTTGGGTTTCGGTGATTAATGATAATACAAGATTACTATGACTAACGTGTGTTTTGCAGAGGCAATTAAGTTAGGTCATGGTAATGGAGATCGATTGGGCAATCGAGGTGGTCATGCCCCTACGATGGAAATCGTTTTGGTTTTCAAAGGATGGACGACAAGGTTAAGGATGACTAGTTCTAAGTGTCGATTGGAGTTGGAGTGACACTTAGAGTAGTTTAGGACTTTGTTTTTCCTTTGGTCGTACTATTAAGGGAGGTATGGATGGGTAGCTTAACCTAGGTGAGTCTAGTGAGTTAGGTGTGGTGCACACTTGCTAAAACTAGCACTAGGTAGCTCCACAACAGCCCTATGATCCTATGGAGCGAACTTCATTCACATATGTTCGAGAGTTGGAAGTGAATAGAGGGTCAAATGCTGACCGGACGCTGGCTCTAGTGTGACCGGACGCTGGCCGCAGGGTCCGATCAGTACATTTGATCAAGGTGATTGCGTTCGGTGCGATCGGACGCTGAGCGGCAGCATCCAGTCGACTCCAATAAGGTTCCAGAGAAGGAAATCTGCGACTGGACGCGTCCGGTCAATACTAACCGGACCATGAGGATCCAGCGTCTGGTCGAGTACAGTAAGCATCCAGTGAGGGTTTAATGCAACCGGACGCGTCCAGTCAGTGGTGATCGGACCCTGCCAGCGTCCGGTCAACACTTAAACACTGGTGTGCGGGTTGAACTGATCGGAGCGTCCGGTCAACATGACCGGAGCGTCCGGTCACCCCACAGAAGCTCATAACAGTTCGTTTTTCAGGCTGCCTTATAAATAGAAGCTCCACTCGTGTGTGGAGTCACTTTTGCTCATTCCAACAGCTGAGAAACACGTTTATGAGTGCCAAGAAGAGCAAGGTCCTAGTGAGGTGATTGAGATTCATGAATCTAAGAGAGTAGCCTCATTAGTGAATCAAGAGTAGCAAAGTGTGCATCCACCATTCTCATTAGGCTTCGAGTGGTCAAGTGAGAGTTCATGCTTGTTACTCTTGGTGATCGCCATCACCTAGATGGCTTGGTGGTGATTGGAAGCTTGGTGATCACCCGGCGGAGCTTGTGGGTGACCCAACTCAAGTTATGAGTAATTTTGGGTGATTCGCCACGACGGAGTGTCGAAGAATCAACCCGTAAGAGCATTGATCCTTGCGCGGATCAAGGGGGAGCTACACTCTTGCGCGGGTGCTCTAATGAGGATTAGTGGGGAGTGGCAACTCTCCGATACCTCGGCAAAACATCGCCGCGTTCCTCTCTCTCTATTTACTTTGAGCAATTCAATACTTGTCTTTACATTCATAGAATTGCCATGCTAGAATAAGTTTGGAACATAGGTTGCAAGTCCGTTGTGCGTTAGATTAATAGAAACACTTTTCTAGGCACAATGGGTTAATTGGGCTAACCGTAAGATTTAATTATTGCAAGAAAATTTAGAATTAGCCCAATTCACCCCCCCTCTTGGGCATCTTGATCCTTTCACAAGTATGCCAGTTTACTCCATTGAATTGAACTAAAATATTACCGGTCAAAGCAAGCTTTAGATCATATCTTGTATGCTTGGCACAAGAATTCCAGGTGTATCAAGCACATAAATACATGGATGAGCTGTAATCTGTACATGACAAATATAGTTAGTTTATTCAACAAATATGCATCTGCATGAGTATTCAATTCTAAAAAATCAACTACAGGCAAGCAAGAGACCAAATTCTACATCTCGTACCTCCAAGATGCACACAACATTGGACCTAGGCCTCTTCTCAGCAGAATACCATCGAACACTTAACAAGCACATATTACAATACACTGGTGCTGCAGATCCAGCACAGGACCAATGGATTCAACCAATAGCAAGAAGGGGAGGAGAAGGAGGAGGAGAAGGGAAGGAGGATGAGAGATGCACATGCCTGCCTGTTGGTGCCAGTGACGAGCTGCGTGACTGTGCTTGATCTGCGGAGCCGTGTCACGTTGGAGCGCAGGGGTGGACTGTGGATGGAATTGAGCCGCCGCCATGGTCCGCCGTGCGCGTGGGCCTGGCCGTGTCACCGCTGCCAGGGTCCGCTGTGGGCGTAGGCCGCCGTGGGCACAGGCCTGGCCACGGCACCGCCGAGGGCTCAGGCCTTGGATCACCACCGCCACGACCACCGTTCCTGCGGGTAGGCGCGGCTGCGTCCAGATGCAACGCGCAGAGCGTGGCGAGGAGGCGTAGCAACTCGCGCCTGGCCGGGGAGGCGAGCCCCGGGGAGTCAGATGCCAGCGCGTTGAGCAGCATGGGCATGGCGTCGGTCGATGGCGGCGCGCGGATGATGCGGTCCAGCTCCTCGACGGCGATGTGGTGCGTGTCGCGTTCGAGAGCTTGGCGAGCACGGTGAGCACGCGCGACTTGAGCTCCGCCATCGTCGCATTCTTCGACGGCGGCGGAGGTGCCGCCCCACCGCCAGCCGACACGGCGTTGGAGCCGAGGTTCAGCGGCGGTGGCGGCTGCGCTGTGGTGGGCGACCTAGGGTGGGATTTGATGGTGGATTTGGAGAGCGCGGTCGCCATTGCGGTGGCTATCTGCAGTATGCGAGTGGGTGTAGGAATCGAACTCGGGAGTGTGGGATGCGGGGACGAGCGAGGGCGCGGCGTGCGGGGTGTGGATACGTGAGAAGCCAAGCATCCCACATCGAATCGTGGTCATCGAATTTGATTTAGGTGTTTTATTAGCCCTTGATTTTAACGGAGATGAATTCTTGTGTGTATTTTTCTGGGTGCATAATGGTTGGAAGCTCTCAGCGGGGGACGTTTTCCGGGGGCGGGGGGACCTAGTATAATTTTGATTGGTCCATTATAGTAGAGATGACGATCTCCCATCTCCCGCAACTAAAAAGACTAAAGAGGAGACCGTTTTGGTGCGACAAAAACTTCGCCTCACCTTTTTGCCTCCCGCGACCCCCACCCCTCTCGCCTATGCCCCTCGCTTCTGAAAAAAGGAAGGAGGAAATCTCGCTCGTCACAATCCTGCAATCCCGCAGACCCGCACCCCTCGCGCCCCCTGTAGCGTCGTAGCGCGCCTCCGCCGCCTGCGACCGCCCTGCGCATTGCCCGCCGCCGCCCGCGTAAGCCCCGAGGCCACCTTCCCGGCAGCGGAGCCGGCGCGGCATCCCGACAGCGGAGGGTGCGCGATGTCCCGGCGGCGGAGGCCGCGCGATGTTCCTCGCCTCCCCCGGTCTCCTCCAGTGCGATGCCGACGCCGCTACTGCGTTACATCGACGTGGACGCTGGCAACGCTCTTGCATCCTGATCTGCGCCGCCAGCCATCCATGGCCACGACACCCTGCTGGTTCGCCGCCCGGCGTGCCTCTCCGGTAATGCGACGTTCGTTGACCTCCGAGATACCAAAGCAACGGGCCTTCGTAGCCGCGAGATCTCCCTGCGCGTTCATCGTCTTTGTCACCGGTACCGTCGCTTAGCACACCCAGCCAGGCCACGGTTTTATCCTACTAATAATAAGCTTTTTTGACATGTCAAAGGTTTGGCACATGAGCGTGGCTTTGTATGACATGGCAACGAGCAGTGTTTTCTTGAACACTAGTACAGTAGATGCTAAATAGTTGTTTCAAGAACCGTTCAGCTATTATTCATGCTATAAAGATCATTTAAAAGGCTAAAATGGTTGTTTAAATTGGATAAGCAGGCGATTAAATAGAAATAGCGCACCACCGTGCAACATTTAATCGGTGCTTAAATAAATAAATGCACTAAACGACTGTTTAGGCGAAAACTGTCAATGTCAAGTGCCCTAGGACCAAAATTCAGTTGGACACAGGTCATTTTCAGACCGAAGGATATGTAATTGGTAATGTGTATCATACAAGGATCATCAAAGACAGGACCTAGGAATTAGTTTCAGCACACAAATATGACAACCTTGCATAATGGAATTTCAAAAGATACTGATGCTCCAAATTCCAAGATGGTTGAAATAGACAAAGATCTATACCTATATAGCCTTGCGGTTCTAATAAAAGCTAAAAATTGTCTTCACGGTAGAACAGTGTATCAAGAAAGTTCGTACCACTATATTACACTACAAATTCTCTAGGCCCTCTCCTATACTGCTTCAACAGCTACTACCTACTGGGGAGAAACTCTGCATCAGCCGCAAGAACACCTCAGATTATACTGCTATCCTGAACTTCATTTCCAGCAAGAAGGTGCATGGATATCATATCACAAAGTCCTAGACTTAAGCCACACTAACACCAAGGAGGACAGATCAAAGAGCAAAGTACAAAGAACATAGAGATTACCCTGCCCCTGGATAAGAAGTTATCAAATGTATTAATCAGTAAAGTTCAACATTGGAGTACGAATATGCCAGATGGTACCAAACCATGGTATCACAAAAATAAGCACCTGATGTTTGCCTACATGGGTAAATATGATATTCCAGAACAGACTGCTCTGATCCTTACCAATACTTCACATTCTGATGACTAATACTAATATGCTCAAAAAGGACACCATGCTAAATATATGGTCGCCACACCTCAACTCTATACATTGATATTTACTTTTACAAGCTATATCCCAACTGTACCCCTCCGTTCAGCAGCAAGCACTGAAAATTCGTACAGCAGCATCACAAAACCTTTAGTGAACCCAACCGCCTAATTTTTCTCCATGACAAAGAAACCAACGCACTTGCACTTTAGCTGTGGAATGTTATACGTCTCAGCAGTAAGCACAAGCTAAAACTGAAGGTACAACATCCACCGATAGATTTTCTGATAAATTGACTGCACAAATTTTTGCTTCAGCCTCTCCAATACATACCGGTCAGCTGCGGCAAGGAGATGTTGCATCATCTCTATGTTAGTCACCTAAGTTCATCCTCTCCAGGCAAGACATCTGTGTACATGAACCTAAGCATAATTTTGAAAGTGGCAGGGTCGATGTCCTGCAGGCTGAAGCATGATGGATGGCACTGTGGTTTCTGCCATTTGAGCCGAAGAGCTCTGCTCTGAAGACTGGTGAGCAGACAGCAAGCACAACACAGTGAGCAGGGAATGACTCGCCGGTCACAATGAACAATACATCTGACCCGACATTGCAATCCAACAGGTCAACATTCAACAAAATGGCTCCAATGAAGAAAAAACATGGAAGACCAACGACGGGGGGACAAAGATTAGACAGATTGCCACAGATAAGAGGTCCTATGTACCAACATCTTGGTGTTACCAATTTGAAATTTCATTTGTCAGAGGAATTAAGCAGTGAAGTTTCACTTGCAAGTATGAATATGCTGGAGGTACTACAAGATTGAAAGTAAATGATGGTGGAACATCACTGAATATATTAGATACCATTCACGCAGCCAAGAGTACTGCTGTCTACTGACATATGTCTGGATATACATTTAACACATAAAACAGAAAACAACTTGAAAGCTGCCATCACACACACCCTACTTCAGGACTGTACATATCGCTGGGCACAAGGGGCTATGTTACTCCATAATAATTTCTCTAGAAACATTTAACTCCGCAATCCTAAGTAAAAGTCTAGAGTACTAATTTAGCATAACCTGTTAACTACCATCAATTTACATGAGGTGTCCCACACTTTATTTAACTTGGTAGAAACTTCATAAGCTGCTGCAAGGGCACTTGATCCATCACTACACTAAATCTATGATTGCACACTTGAAATATAGACATTGAGATTTAAGATTGCACGGTAACCCTCCTCCTCAGGTCAGCAGCAAGGGATGGAAATTTCTGAAGCAGGATTGCAAAACCATCTGAAAACACTGCCTCCTTGAAATTTTTCTCCATAGCAAAGAAATCCAAGCATCTGTTCTTCAACTCTCGACAGTCGTATGTCTCGGCAAAAACTAGAATAGAACCAACTGTATCGACTGAGATATGTCCAATCAATTTCAGGGAACAGATGAGCTTCAGCCGGTCCAGGGCGTACCGGTCAGCCGCAGCAAGTAGATGCTGCAGCACATCAGTGGGGGAGTCCCCAAGCTCTTCGTCTGCAGGAAAGGAATCAGTGTACATGAACCGGAGCATAGCTTTAAATGCTTCAGGCTCAATGTCTTGCAACGTGACAGTTGACATTGTGGCATCTGCCATTGAGCCAAAGAGCTCTGCTTTGAAGACCGGCGAGCGCGCTGCAAGCACAGCCCGATGAGCAGGAAAGGTCTCACCATCGACAATGACTGACACATCCGACCCAACAGCGGAATCCAGTAAGCCTCCGAGATGCACCCCTATGTCAGACTGTGGCATGGGAGTGGGGTCTCCAGGAACAACTAAGACCCCACAAATAAATCTAACCATGCCATTAGTCGAGAACGGCTCAAGATCGCTTCGCTCCACGAACCGATACACCCCCTTTGCGATGTTGGGCCGGAAAACGAGCACACGCCTCACAGATTTGGTCTGGGATGGTGAGCCGTCTTTGGTTAGCAGGAAAACATCGAAGAAGGCCTCGACATTTTCAGATTTGGAGACGAGCATGAGAAAGATAGAGACATACTCGCCCTTGTGCTCCTCCTTTGCCCCGCGCGGGTAGCAGTGGACACGCCAGAGGTGCCCTCCCGCGGAGAAGACGTCGGAGTAGATTACGTGCCCAATGGGTAGGTCCTTCGTTACCGAGCAGTCAAATTTGAACTCGATATAACCAGCGGCCAGCATCTTGGCACTCTAACTGTTCCTAGTATAATTTCCACGAATCAACACCCCGATTCAGCACCGAATCACAAGCAAATATTCATCTAAAATGATTGACAAGCTAAGAAACCTTAATCCTAAGGAAAGGCTGGAAGAAAAGCACACGAGGGTACTCACAGGAAATCCGCGAGGTGGCACGGGAACGCCGCGGCCCGCACCGAGTCGATGTCCTGCGAGCAGTGGCTGCTGCTGCGGAGGTGGGTACTGGGTAAGGCTCAGCGGCTGCTCCGGCCACCGCAACCGACCTGTAGGCTCGCTTCTTCGGCGAGCTCGCCCTATGCCGTGCCCCGACAAGCCTCTGGCAGCCGCCGATCGTCGCCGGCCGCTCCTCGCCTAGGGCTTGCAACTCGCTACACGGATTGGGGAGGAGAAAGGTCTGGTCTGGTGGAGCTCCACCGGTCCGGCCCATTTGCTCGGGTAGTCAGGCCTGCTTTGTTGGGTCCGAAACTTGTCCAACCAAAATCACTAGTATAATATCCGTGCTAACGTCACGATTTTATCTTGAGGATACACATGAAACAACTTAACAATGAACTTTTTTCATAGTTTAACTTTTTCACAATAGTATATTGCCCATGCTAACGCTATGATGGTGTCATGATAAAACTACATAATGCTCCGGAATCATGACAAAACTACCTCAAGCTCCTATAGGTTTAGCACTAAAATCTTATATGAATATAACCAACAAATCTTATGTCGAACATAAGTGCAAGGTAACAAATCTTTTTAGTATATTGTCCGTGCTAACGCTACGGGAAACAATACTTACACAACTGATTTGGTGATAAAAACTATAAAGAGAAATTTACGCTTCCATTAATAAGAAGTGTGCTCTTCGAGCTTGGTACATTTGATAAGGGTACTAAGAGATTCCCTAGACATAATTATTACCTCAAGTACCCATATAAATTTTCTAACAGCATCTGCTATGCCCTATAACCATCCAGTAGCCTCCCGAGGCAGTTGCGTTGCAGCCAACACCTATTGGTCGCCAAAATTATATAAGTAAATGTATGCTTTAATCAGATAAAGAAATTTAACCAAGCTCCAAGATAGGAAACATGAGAAGAATATTTGCAAGCTCTTGACTAAACCTATCAAATTTGAGGTGACTTACCTCAACAGATCCATCAGTGAAGAACTGAAGATAGAGATCAAGAAGAGAATAAAATTTTAAGTTTTCTAGGCTGATGTCTAAATAAACAAGTAGCAGAATTGCTTTTGTTCATAATCCTTCAGCTACTCTTATATGTCCCCTGTTTTTTCAATGGCCCCCATACCAGAAGTTTAGTGAAGTTCAAAGAAATAGTAATATCATGTTGCATTCTAGAGTAAAATGAAATTATTTTGAAAACCAAAACTCAACCAACCTCTTTGAATTCAAAAAAAAAAACTTTCAGAAGGCACCAAATTTCACGAGTAAACCAAGGTAAATCTAAAGAAGAATGAACACTGAACACTGAGAAAGTAATAGCAACACATATGCTTCATCTACAGGAAAAGGATACATAGGACCATTTACAAAAACTATTTGATCTTTTTCTCCAAAGCTAACTGCTTTCTGAAAAATGCTAAAATAATTTTAACACACAATTTATCAATAAAATTTATCGCCAAAGATAATACTACTTTCCTTGATAGGCAAAAGGATATATCTTTTTTTATGAATAAACATTAGTTTGTATTGCAAATTTGTATGGGTAAAAATTATAGTTCTAACTTTGTTGCTATAACACCCCCTACTTAATTTAGATTCGAGCTTGAAGGTTGTTCTTACCTTGGTTGTTCTTACCTAGGTGACTTCAGTTAGAAGTTTCTAGAGAAATTATCATCACTTGCAGGGCTTCACGTTCTGTTTATACCGCCATATATAAACACTAATGAATTTTGGAAACACAATATCAGCATTCAGCCCTATCAAAATAAACAATGTAAAGTATACGCTAAAGCATAAATGCAAGAGCTAACAATCTAGTTGTACAGAAACTACAACGTACTTCTTTCCCAATTTTCTCGATCTCTGATTTGTAATAGTCAAGGTAGGGAGAAGATATAGAGCTTAAAACAGCACCATTAGTACCAAGAATTTGCAGAAAGAACAAGTTGAAAGCATCTAGGCCCCTTGTTGGGTTTCGGTGATTAATGACAATACAAGATTACTATGACTAACGTGTGTTTTGCAGAGGCAATTAAGTTAGGTCATGGTAATGGAGATCGATTGGGCAATCGAGGTGGTCATGCCCCTACGATGGAAATCGTTTCGGTTTTCAAAGGATGGACGACAAGGTTAAGGATGACTAGTTCTAAGTGTCGATTGGAGTTGGAGTGACACTTAGAGTAGTTTATGACTTTATTTTTTCTTTGGTCGTACTATTAAGGGGGGTATGGATGGGTAGCTTGACCTAGATGAGTCTAGTGAGTTAGGTGTGGTGCACACTTATTAAAACCAGCACTAGGTAGCTCCACAACAGCCCTATGATCCTATGGAGCAAACTTCATTCACATATGTTCGAGAGTTGGAAGTGAATGGAGGGTCAAATGCTGACCGGATGCCTGCTCCGGTGTGATCGGACGCTGGCCGTAGGGTCCGGTCAGTATATTTGATCAAGGTGATTGCGTTCGGTGCGACCGAACGCTGGAGTGGTCAAGTGATCGAAAGCTGAGCGGCAGCGTCCGGTCCACTCCAGTAAGGTTCCAGAGAAGGAAATCTACGACCGGACACGTCCGGTCAATACAGACCGGACCCTGAGGATCCAGCGTCCAGTCGAGTACAGTAAGCATCTAGTGAGGGTTTAATGCGATCGGACGTGTCCGGTCTGTGGTGATCGGACCCTGCCAGCGTTCGGTCAACACTTAAACACTAGTGTGCGGATTGAACTGACCGGAGCGTCCGGTCACCCTGTAGAAGCTCATAACGGTTCATTTTTCAGGCTGCCTTATAAATAGAAGCTCCACTCGTATGTGGAGTCACTTTTGCTCATTCCAACAGCTGAGAAACACGTTTGTGAGTGTCAAGAAAAGCAAGGTCCTAGTGAGGTGATTGAGATTCGTGAATCCAAGAGAGTAGCTTCATTAGTGAATCAAGAGTAGCAAAGTGTGCATCCACCGTTCTCATTAGGCTTCGAGTGGTCAAGTGAGAGTTCGTGCTTGTTACTCTTGGTGATCGTCATCACCTAGACGGCTTGGTGGTGATTGGGAGCTTGGTGATCACCCGACGGAGCTTGTGGGTGACCCAACTCAAGTTGTGAGCAGTTTTGGGTGATTCGCCGCGACGAAGTGTCGAAGAATCAACCCATAGAGAGCACTTGATCCTTGCGCAGATCAAGGGGGAGCTACACCCTTGCGCGGGTGCTCCAATGAGTACTAGTGGGGAGTGGCGACTCTCCGATACCTCGGCAAAACATCGCCGCGTTCCTTTCTCTCTATTTACTTTGAGCATTTACTTTGAGCAATTCAATACTTGTCTTTACATTCATAGAATTGACATGCTAGAATAAGTTTGGAACATAGGTTGCAAATCCATTGTGTGTTAGATTAATAGAAACACTTTTCTAGGCACAAGGGGTTAATTGGGCTAACCGTAGGATTTAATTATTGCAAGAAAATTTAGAATTAGCCCAATTCACTCCCCCTCTTGGGCCAGGTTCTCACTTGTTTAAGCTTAACCGCTTAGAGCAAGATTTCTCATGGGGATGGACCTCCTCCTATCTTTGAGGGAGATGACTTTCCATATTGGAAAATCCGCATGGAGACGTACTTAGAAGCTCTAGACGTTGGTATTCTTAGAGCCGCCTCACAAGGCTTCCCAAAACCTCAGGATGCTACTAACTTACAAGGCGATAAGGTTAATTATAAAAAATAGAATGCAAAGGCTCGAAACACCATCTTTAGAGGTCTTTGCAATGATGTGTTCAACCGCGTAAGAAACCACAAAGACGCCCATGCACTATGGTCGGACGTTTGTGCGCTCCATGAGGGAACCAAGAGTGAGCGTGAGGAATGCTATCATCTTGTGATTAAAAAGCAAAATTCATTTGAGATGCTTCCCAAAGAATGTGCTAATGAGATGTATTCACATTTGAATGTTCTTATAGAGGAAGTCAATGGGCTTGGACTTACTCAAATGTCACCATCCGATGTTGTGAGAAAGATCTTGAGTGTCCTCCCCATTGACAAATATGGGCATATTGTGATAGTGTTACACCAAGGTAATCTTTCCACCGCTATACCGACACAAATCTTGGAAAAGATCAATGCTCATGAGATGTACATGCATATCATGCCACAAGATGGCTCATCCTCTACCAAGAAGAAAGAGAAAGACTTAGCATTCAAAGCTAGCCAAGACAAGGGCAAAGCAAGACTTGAGTATGAGAGCTCAAGTGATGAAGAAGATGAAGATAAAAATCTTGCTCTCATGGTGAAGAAAGCCGCCAAGATGCTAAAGAAGCTAAACAAGAGTGGCATCAAGTTCGATGGCAAGAAGAAGAAGTTCTTCACAAGCTCTAGAAGAAAGCCAATCTCTGAAATGGATTGCTTCAATTGTGGTGAACTTGGTCATCTAGCACATTAATGCCCCAAGCCCAAGAAAGACAAGTTCAAGAACAAGAACAAGAGCAAGAAAGATGACTCAAGTAATGAAGATGAAGATAAAAAGAAAAAGAAAAGCCATACAAGAAGAGAGATGGCAAAAAAAGGGACTTCCACAAGAAGAAGAAGAGTGGAAAGGCCTACATCGTCGGTGATTGGCTCATGGACATTGATTCATCTAGTGAATCATCTGATGATTATAGTGACAATGAGAATGTGGCCGCCATTGCTATTGATCTTCCATCTTCACCACCACCATCGCCATCATCCTCTATACACCTATGCCTTATGGCCAAGGGTGAACGCAAGGTAACTAATAATGATGATAGTAGTGATGATGATAGCGATAACGATGATGATGATTCACCTTCATATGATGATCTTGTCAAAATACTAAGAAAATACATTAAGATCATTAAAACGAGTAGAGCTAAAAATGAAAAGCTTGATGCTAAAAATGATTCACTCTTAGCAAAGTGCGATACATTAGAAAAGGCTAATGATGAACTTAGAGAAACTAATGATGCTATATCATCCAAACTCAAGGAGCTCAAATCTTCTAAGAAAGAGCTTAAAGATAAACATGATACACTTGAGTGGGTGCACAATGAGCTCATCACTAGCCACAACAAGCTAAAAGATGAGTATACAACTCTTAAGATCAATCATGATACTCTTGTTATTGCTCAAGAATTTTTACCAAATGAGCCACATGATGCTACTAACCATGTTGTTAAGATTGATATAGCTACATCATGTGATGATTTGATTGATGAGAGCATTGAGCAATGATCTAGTGGCAAAGGCAAGCAAGTGGTTGAGTGCAATGACTATGATGAATATGTTAAGCTCAAGAACACAAATGAAAAGCTCATGAAAGATCTTGAAGAAATAAAAAGCCACAACACCATTGTGCTAGAAACTCTTGATCATGACAAAGAGTTGATCCTTGAGAATGAGAAGCTCAAAGAAGAAAACAAGAAGCTCAAAGAAGAGAAGAAAGATGATGCTCTAAAGGAAGAAAATAAGAAGCTCAAGTTGGAGAAAGAGCATCTCAAGATTGGGTTGAGCAAGTTTGCTAGAGGCAAGCACCTCCAAAGTGAGCTACTCATGAACACCGTCATGAAGATGGATAGAAGTGGCATTGGATATGTGGCAAGTGTAGAGAAGAAGAAGGCTCAAGTTCAACAACAACAATCAAAGCCAAAGCCAAAGCCAAAAAGATATTTTGAGTGTGGACAAGAAGGCCACTTTGCTCATGAGTGCCAAACGCCACCGCTACAACCCTTGCCCAAGCATGCTAGACCCTTTGCCTTCAATGCTCACTGCATGCTTAGAAAGGACTCTAGTGGAAAGATGAAAGTCATGTTCTTAGGACCCCCTAACAAGAATAGGCCTAAGAAGATTTGGGTGGCTAAGTCACTTGTTGAGAAGGTGAAGGGCCCTCAACAAGTTTGGATTCCTAAAGCTTAAATCTCTTGTGTGTAGGTGAACTATAAGACCGGTAGAAGTCATTGGGTTATTTATAGTGGTTGCACTCAACATATGATCAGTGATCCTCGTATGTTCACCTCACTAGATGAAGAGGTAGATGGACAAGAGAAAATAACATTTGGAGATAATTCAAAGGGCAAAGTTAAATGATTGGGCAAAGTGGCAATATCAAATGATCATTCAATCTCCAATGTGCTATATATTGCCTCATTGAGCTTCAACTTGCTATCCGTTGGATAATTATGTGATCTTTGCTTCCAATGCTTGTTCACCGAAA
Organism: Miscanthus floridulus; assembly: GCF_019320115.1. Classification (NCBI taxonomy): domain Eukaryota; kingdom Viridiplantae; phylum Streptophyta; class Magnoliopsida; order Poales; family Poaceae; genus Miscanthus; species Miscanthus floridulus. The sequence continues at coordinate 20,151 of NW_027098223.1, forward strand.
AGGAGGTTGTTGTATCCAAGGTTGATGATAATCAAGTGATATTCAATGGATTTAGATACAACAACTTATATCTAGTGGACTTCACCTCCGAAGATGCAAATTTGAAGACTTGCCTATTCACCAAAACAATACTTAGGTGGCTATAGCATAGAAGACTTGCTCATGTTGGGATGAGCTCACTCAAGAAGCTTATGAAGAAAGATTTGGTGAGAGGGTTAAAGGATGTGAAGTTTGAAAAGGACAAGCTTTGTAGTGCATGTCAAGCCGGCAAGCAAGTTGCAAATACTCATCCAACCAAAGCTTTCATGTCAACCACAAGAGTGCTACAAGAGTTTGGGAGAGAATCTCTATTGTCTTATGATTGTTGATGACTATTCAAGGTACACATGGGTATTCTTTCTTCATGACAAATCTGAAGTTGCATCTTGCTTCAAGAAGTTTGCTAAGAGAGCTCAAAATGAATTTGAAGTGAAGCTCAAAAAGATAAGAAGTGATAATAGAAAAGAATTTGACAACACAAATATTGAAGCTTATTGTGATGAAGTTGGGATCAAACATGAAGTCTCTACAACTTATACTCCTCAACAAAATGATATAGTTGAGAGGAAGAACCAGACTTTGATCACTCTTGCAAGGACAATGCTAGATGAGTACAACACCCCCGAAGCTCTATGGGCGGAAGCAATCAACACCGCATGCTATGCATTAAACCACCTATTCCTTCAAAAGTTCCTTAGCAAGACACCTTATGAGTTGCTCAATGGGAAGAAGCCGGACGTCTCCTTCTTTAGGGTGTTTGGTTGCAAATGCTACATCTACAAGAAGCAGCAATACCTAAGGAAGTTCCAAAGACGTTGTGATATTGGATTTCTTGTTGGTTACTCATCAAAGTCCAAAGCATATAGAGTATTTAATCATATCACCGGCTTGGTTGAAGAAACATATGATGTGGAATTTGATCAATCTAATGGCTCCCAAGGAGCACATGAGAATCTTGATGATGTAGGTGATGAACCATCGAGGGAGGCTATGAACAACATTCTGGTTGGAGACATCAAGCCTAAAGATGATGAAGATGATGTACAAGTCATTGATCAACCTTCTTCATCAAGTGTGCCATAAGATGGTGAAAAAGATGGGAGAGTAGAAAATGAAGATACTCATATCTCCCATGAGCAAATGGTGATACAAGGACAAGATGTTGATGCTTCACAACCTCCTCCTCAAGTGGTCAATAGAAGAAATACACCTCTCCTACAAGATTATCCACAAGATCTCATCATAGGGAGTCCATCAAAGGGTGTAATGACTCGATCTCAAAAACTTGCTTCATTTATTGCTCATCACTCTTTTGTCTCTTGCTATGAGCCTACCAAGGTAGAAGAAGCTCTTAAAGATCTAGATTCGATCAATGCCATGCATGAAGAGTTGAATAACTTCACTTGCAATAAAGTTTAGACTCTTGAAGAGCGACCAAAAGGTGCAAGAGTCATTGGAACAAAGTGGGTGTTCCGCAACAAATAAGATGATCAAGGTGTTGTTGTGAGGAACAAGGCAAGACTAAATGCAAAGGGGTTCTCTCAAGTTGAAGGTTTGGATTTTGGAGAGACCTTTGCACCGGTTGCAAGATTAGAAGCCATCCGTATCCTTCTTGCATATGCATCACATCATGAAATGAAACTATATCAAATGCATATCCTCATTGAGCTTCAACTTGCTATCCGTTGGATAATTATGTGATCTTTGCTTCCAATGCTTGTTCACCGAAAAGGAGGTTGTTGTATCCAAGGTTGATGATAATCAAGTGATATTCAATGGATTTAGATACAACAACTTATATCTAGTGGACTTCACCTCCGAAGATGCAAATTTGAAGACTTGCCTATTCACCAAAACAATACTTAGGTGGCTATAGCATAGAAGACTTGCTCATGTTGGGATGAGCTCACTCAAGAAGCTTATGAAGAAAGATTTGGTGAGAGGGTTAAAGGATGTGAAGTTTGAAAAGGATAAGCTTTGTAGTGCATGTCAAGCCGGTAAGCAAGTTGCAAATACTCATCCAACCAAAGCTTTCATGTCAACCACAAGAGTGCTACAAGAGTTTGGGAGAGAATCTCTATTGTCTTGTGATTGTTGATGACTATTCAAGGTACACATGGGTATTCTTTCTTCATGACAAATCCGAAGTTGCATCTTGCTTCAAGAAGTTTGCTAAGAGAGCTCAAAATGAATTTGAAGTGAAGCTCAAAAAGATAAGAAGTGATAATAGAAAAGAATTTGACAACACAAATATTGAAGCTTATTGTGATGAAGTTGGGATCAAACATGAAGTCTCTGCAACTTATACTCCTCAACAAAATGGTATAGTTGAGAGGAAGAACCGGACTTTGATCACTCTTGCAAGGACAATGCTAGATGAGTACAACACCCCCGAAGCTCTATGGGCGGAAGCAATCAACACCGCATGCTATGCATTAAACCGCCTATTCCTTCAAAAGTTCCTTGGCAAGACACCTTATGAGTTGCTCAATGGGAAGAAGCCGGACGTCTCCTTCTTTAGGGTGTTTGGTTGCAAATGCTACATCTACAAGAAGCAGCAATACCTAAGGAAGTTCCAAAGACGTTGTGATATTGGATTTCTTGTTGGTTACTCATCAAAGTCCAAAGCATATAGAGTATTTAATCATATCACTGGCTTGGTTGAAGAAATATATGATGTGGAATTTGATCAATCTAATGGCTCCCAAGGAGCACATGAGAATCTTGATGATGTAGGTGATGAACCATCGAGGGAGGCTATGAACAACATTCCGGTTGGAGACATCAAGCCTAAAGATGATGAAGATGATGTACAAGTCATTGATCAACCTTCTTCATCAAGTGTGCCACAAGATGGTGAAAAAGATGGGAGAGTAGAAAATGAAGATACTCATATCTCCCATGAGCAAATGGTGGTACAAGGACAAGATGTTGATGCTTCACAACCTCCTCCTCAAGTGGTCAATAGAAGAAATACACCTCTCCTACAAGATCATCCACAAGATCTCATCATAGGGAGTCCATCAAAGGGTGTAATGACTCGATCTCAAAAACTTGCTTCATTTATTGCTCATCACTCTTTTGTCTCTTGCTATGAGCCTACCAAGGTAGAAGAAGCTCTTAAAGATCCGGATTCGATCAATGCCATGCATGAAGAGTTGAATAACTTCACTCGTAATAAAGTTTAGACTCTTGAAGAGCGACCAAAAGGTGCAAGAGTCATTGGAACAAAGTGGGTGTTCCGCAACAAATAAGATGATCAAGGTGTTGTTGTGAGGAACAAGGCAAGACTAAATGCAAAGGGGTTCTCTCAAGTTGAAGGTTTGGATTTTGGAGAGACCTTTGCACCGGTTGCAAGATTAGAAGCCATCCGTATCCTTCTTGCATATGCATCACATCATGAAATGAAACTATATCAAATGCATATCCTTCTTGATTTTTAAATGGCTTTATTAATGAACTAGTCTATGTTCATCAACCTCCTGGGTTTGAAGACCCTAGATATCCTAATCATGTTTATAGGTTGTCCAAGGCACTATATGGGCTTAAATAAGCCCCAAGAGCTTGGTATGAGCGCCTTTGAGACTTCCTCATTGAGAAGGGCTTCACCATTGGGAAGGTCAACACCACACTATTCACCAAGAAGCTTGATGGGTATATCTTCATTTATCAAGTATATGTTGATGATATCATCTTTGGATCATCAAATGAAGACTCATGCAAAGAATTTGGTGAATTGATGTCGAAGGAGTTCGAGATATCCATGATTGGTGAGCTTACATTCTTTCTTGGTTTTCAAGTCAAGCAAATGAAAGAAGGCATCTTCATCTCTCAAGAGAAATACACAAAAGATCTTCTCAAGAGATTCAAGATGGATGAATGTAAGCCAATCAAGACACCAATGCCTACCAATGGACATCTCGACCTAGATGAGAAAGATAACTCGGTTGATCAAACTCTCTACCGTTCTATGATTGGTAGCTTATTATATTTAACCGCATCGAGGCCCGACATCATATTTAGTTTGTGTATGTGTGCTAGATTTTAAGCTAATCCTAAGGAAACACATTTAATTGCCATAAAAAGAATCCTTAGGTATCTTAAGCACACACCAAGCATTGGCCTTTGGTATCCCAAAGGAGCTATGTTTGAATTAGTTGGCTATTCTGATTCGGATTATGCCGGTTGCAAAGTTGATAGAAAGAGCATATCCAGAGGGTGTCATTTGCTTGGTAGATCACTTGTGTCTTGGTCCTCCAAGAAACAAAATAGTGTGGCTTTGTCCACTACCGAAGCGGAATACATTGCCGTGGGTGCTTGTTGTGCACAAATTTTATACATGAAACAAACTTTGCTAGACTATGGTGTAGTTCTAGAAAAGGTACCTCTTTTGTGCGATAATGAAAGTGCGGTAAAACTTGCAAATAATCCGGTTCAACACTCTCGCACCAAGCATATAGATATCCACCATCACTTTCTAAGAGATCATGTTGCTAAAAATGATATATCACTAGAAGGTGTATGAACCGAAGATCAATTAGCGGATATCTTCACTAAACCGCTAGATGAGGCTACATTTTGTAGATTGCGGAATGAGCTTAATGTGCTTGACTTTAGCAACTTTACTAAAAATTGAGCTTGTGTTGTCCCTTGCATTCATTGTAATATGCACCATGTTTGATTTTTGGTAATGCATATAGGGCTTGTCTAACATGGTTAAGATAACCGCCAAAAAGCGTGTGAAGAAGCTTAACCTTGGATCAAATTTGACAAGCAACTAGATTTACTTACAAAGTATTGCATATGCATGGATGTTGTTTTGTCGTTTTGTTCCATTTGCCCTCTTATTGCCTATTTTTCTTAAAATGAATTATAGCCTAAGGCAAAATATTTTGAAAAACTTGAGGGTTTGAGAGAGGTCACTCACATCAGTCCCAATTGGTGTTTATTTGGATCTTATTTATGTTGGGACTTAATTGGGAATAGGCAGCGTGGAGGAACATTGAAGATTTGCTGGAAAAGAGTGACCGGACGTTGCACCGGACTCTGCTGTCCAGCGTCCGGTCAGTTCACAGGAGGTGAACAGAGGCTGAAGGAGTGACCGGACTCTGCGTTTGAGCACTGGGTCAGGAAGGGTTCCAGCGTCCGGTCGATCTACATGGAGTTCAAGGCAACTGACCGGACTCTGCCTGCGTCCGGTCATGGACCACCGGACACATCCGGTCGTGATTCTAGAGGAATTGGAACTCTCTGGAATCGACCGGACGCTGGGTGGTAGCGTTCGGTCGCTACCACCAGAGCGTCTGGTCAGTAGATCTCGTGTGGCTTTAGGACTCTTTATCTAAAGGCTGTGCAGGTTAGGACCCCTGAGATGGTTGCAAAGTACAAAGGTGCCACCACTGAGTTTCCAGCTTATAACATGGCACAGAGGATCAGGCATAGCACACCACAGGCACCCACTCAGCCTCACCATCGTCCAGATATACCAGAGTCAGCAGCTCAGTAGGACAAGATTATCAGAGGCATAACCGCTACTGAGGAGGAGCAGCTTGAGGCTCAGCAGGAGGTGACCGAGTCTAGTGATAGTTCGGATGACGACTACTGGCCTATCCCTCAGATGCCTCCATGTAGACATGATGCAGAGGCCAGCATTTCTAGCTCAGCTCCACCTGCACCATAGACGGACCTCGCTTTGATTGCTGTTCTTGAGCGGATGTAGCAGGATCAGGCACGACAGGCTCAGGAGATAGCTGCAAACTTTGCATAGTTTCAGGCACATCAGGATGAGTTCCAGCGACAGCAGCAGATCCTCCAGCAGTAGCAGCAGCAGATGCATCAGTAGCAGTTACTCATGCAGCAGCAGCTTATGGGATTTATGCAGCATGTAGTAACAGCACTTGGGCCCCACAGCCATAGCTCTCGCCCCAGATTGCTCAGCCTGCCACCATTACGATGACTCCAGTAGTACAACTTAGTGGGCTTCAGAGTCAGGGACCGCCTCTAGCTCCGTTTGCTTCTCCCACAGTGTAGGTGTCCCAGTGGTTGTCCTCTCTAGTGGTTGCCCCGCAGTTCACACCATATCATATGGGCTTCTCACCGGATCAGTCATCCTCGCTATTTGTACCTGACACGTTAGTCTCCAAGAGTCTTGGAGCATCCTTCAATGAGTTGATAGGCATGCTTACACCACCACATATGCATACCACCGGTCCTTCTACAGCAGCCCCTATCACCGTGACTACTCAGAGGCTCCCTTCGTCTGTCGCCTCTTCAGATCCTATGACAAATGTACCAGGAGCATCCTAGGCCGCACCTATCCTAGCTCAGACCCAGACTGCTTCAGTGACACTTCTAGCCACAGAGGGTCAGTCAGTCCAGAGCTCAGGGTCCGATGATGATGGCGCCCAGTTTCATCTTGCTCCTCGTACCTCAGCGCCCGGCTCATCCGCTGCAGCCCCACTAACCGACCCTTAGGTTTTGGTGTTTGATGCCAAAGGGGGAGAGGGTTCGAGTATGTAGACTCAGGGGGAGCGGCATTTAGGGGGAGCTAGTTATATATTATTAGCTTATTATCTATTACATTTGGAGTTTCTATGTGTGTGATACATTATGCATCCATGTTTACTATTATATCTATGTGATAGTGATATCTACGTGATTGTGATCTATGACATATGTGCTCTCTACTTTGAATTCCTTTATGTCATATCACTTGTGCAATGCTCATTTGCTTTACTTCCGCGTTTATACTCCGATGCAAATGAGCTTTATTACTTGTACTCATGCTTATTTCATATCTTTTGAGTACATCGTGTTTGCTTGGGTCATATAAGTTTGCTTAACCATTTGGTTCCTATTGACAAAAGCTTATATGAACCAAGCGCAACAAAAACCTCACTCTTTCACATACTCGAGGTGGTATTGTCATCAATCACCAAAAAGGGGGAGATTGAAAGCATCTAGGTCCCTTGTTGGGTTTTGATGATTAATGACAATACAAGATTACTATGACTAACGTGTGTTTTGCAGAGGCAATTAAGTTAGGTCATGGTAATGGAGATCGATTGGGCAATCAAGGTGGTCATGCCCCTACGATGGAAATCATTTTGGTTTTTAAAGGATGGATGACAAGGTTAAGGATGACTAGTTCTAAGTGTCGATTGGAGTTGGAGTGACACTTAGAGTAGTTTAGGACTTTGTTTTTCCTTTGGCCGTACTATTAAGGAGGTATGGACGGGTAGCTTGACCTAGGTGAGTCTAGTGAGTTAGGTGTGGTGCACACTTGTTAAAACTAGCACTAGGTAGCTCCACAACAGCCCTATGATCCTATGGAGCGAACTTCATTCACATATGTTCGAGAGT
>NW_027098224.1:0-60000 GCF_019320115.1 Miscanthus floridulus
CGCTCGTCTCACCTCGCGGGGTGGGGCGAAGGGCGCGGGCGCACGGCTCCTGCGTGAATGGTCTACCAAAATTCGGCTAGCCTTTTTTGCAGTTTTGGTTTTAGGTTACTTGGCCTCTAAGTTTGTAGATATGAGTCCTATACGGTTTAGATCATGATCGCGACACGAGATTGGATTGGACATGCCTATATAAATAGCCTACCGGCCATGCCAAAATGTATCTAATCGGAGCTAGGGTTTTTGCCTCTTTTCGCTGCTGCGCTGCTGCCGTATAATCTCTCTGATGTGAATGTTGGTTCTCAAATTATTGTTCCTGTGAATTCATGCCATCTCCCTAAAGTAGCTACTAGTATTTTTGAAGATGATCAGATCTTGCATTCTTCTGATTCCGAATCTGCATGCAAGTTTCCGGAACAAGCTTCTAACAAATTTGGTTCTCTCTTTATTTCTGATAATGGCAAGTTGGTTGGTCTAGAAGGTATGCTATTTGCAGCCAAGATTGACTTGTCTGATGTTTCAATTAATAATGGCTAACCCAAGGAAATATTTGAGGAATAGACTGTCTTGTATCATGACGATTCTCATATTGCTGACGTAAAGGGCAATGGACAAAACATGCTTGTTGCTACCCAATGTAAGTCTGAAGATAATGATGCTTATGATGATCAGATGAAGGAAGATGCTAGAATTGTGTCAAAGCCGAAGGCGGCTTTGTTTAAAGGGGAGGATGATGAGCCCTTGGCTCCTCAAGATTCAACTAGTATTTTTGGTTTAAAAAAAAGATTCAACTAGTATTTTTAAGAAGAATTCCAATGTGTCAAACATTTCTACTTCAATTGATTTATCAAAAAGGAAAATATGAGAGACCAGCCTTTTATGAAGCTCGGTGTTTTTTATATTGATCTGAATCACGTCAAGGAGGTGTAGCATAGCATCCTGCCAAGTAAGCTAATTTTTGAAGGAATTAATTTTCGGAAGAAACATGGTAAGATATATCTGTGCAGATTGTCTCTATGCGCGAGGGACCAACTTGATTTGTATTGTGGCCGGATATTTTAATGTATATTTAGATATTTGCCAGCATTAGTACTAATTAGCTTTATTTTAATTCATATGGGTTGGGCTGAGTCACGCACATGTTAGACTCTGGTTGCGTCGTGGTCGAGTCAAAGTCTGTGAGCCTGCGTGCACATATATGGCCTATGGTTGACCTTGTAACGTTTTAGATTGGATTTTATTCGTGGAGTTATTTCTCGTTGAGCCGCCGCTCATGAAACCCTAGTGGTTTTTGCCGAAAAACAACTATTTATACCGTGAAAGATTGGGCAATATTATTAGACATAGTAGGCGTGTCCTCATCAGTTGGTATCGGCTTCTGGGTTGCTCATGGTGCATATGGATTTTTTTTCATTGGCTGATTATAGTCTTGCCAATAAAGATATTAAACATGTCCTAAAACTTTATGGACGTTCATCTCCGGCTGAGTACTATGATTGGGAAGATGACATGGAGAAATTTTTATGGGGTCGTGGACTTAATTCATCTATGCAGCTGTTCTATGCAAGACATACATTTTCTGAAGGTGTTTTTGTCATGGTGGCGTGAGTTACCAAAAAGACACATGATGAGAGGTGAAGAACCTTGCAGGACATGGGACGGTATGAAAGATGTATTACAACGCCGCTTTGGTAATGGTATAAAATTTCTGAATACCAAGCCAATTGTGCCTTCATCATGGAGTGATAGTGTCATTGGAGATGCGTACCTTCCTATTCCTCGCCGGCAAGCTAGTGTTATTAATTCTTATGAGAAGAAGTTGGGTTCTGGTGCTCGATATAGCAAGCTTATGTATACTGAAACTTCTTCATCTCCTAAGACCTATCAGAAGAACATTGCTGATCCACATAAATATAAATTTGAGATGAAAAGTGTTTGCTATAAAGGCGACAAAGGAGCCTGTTCAAAAGGTTGATAGTTCGAAGAGAACGACTGATTCCCGGTTGTTTGTGAAGACTGAAGTGTCCGGGCATACATCTATAGATGGGAGTGTAGATTTTTCTTTAACATCTGGGTTGTATACTGGTGCTTCCTCTTGTGATACTACATCTGAAATTAAAATTGATGATACGAATGATGCATCAGATGGCTTATCTATTATGGCACGAGATGTACATAGTGATGGTACTGCTGTTATGGTGAAGGGGCAGCGGTCTAATATATTTCAATCCAAATACAAAATTCAAGACAAGGTATGCAAATTGATTATTGATGGTGGGAGTTTTGCTAATGTTATTAGTTCAGACTTGGTTCATGCTTTTATCTTTGTCTACACGGAGGCTTACAACACCGCATTATATGCAATGGATGAATCAAAGTGGTACACTAAAAATTACTCATAAGGCTAGAATTGATTTTTCAGTTGGCAATTATGTGAATACTGTGGATTGTGATATTGCACCATTGAGTGCATGTCATTTATTATTAGTTGTCCATGGCAGTTTGATCTTGATGTTACTCATGGTGGTCGTTCCAATACTTATTCGTTTGTGCACAAGGGAGTTCATCATGTGCTCAAACCGATGCTGGATAGTGCTATTAAGGCTGAGGTTTTTGCTCCTGTGAAAGTGAAGAAAAAGGCTACTGAAAATATTCCAAAGCCAAGGATGGATTTGCTTCAAGTGAGTCTCTCTGATGTGAATGTTGGTTCTCAAATTATTGTTCCTGCGAATTCATGCCATCTCCCTAAAGTAGCTACAAGTATTTTTGAAGATGATCAAATCTTGCATTCTTCTGATTCCGGATCTGCATGCAAGATTCCATAACATGCTTCTAACAAATTTGGTTCTCTCTTTATTTCTGATAATGGCAAGTTGGTTGGTCTAGAAGGTATGCTATTTGCAGCCAAGATTGACTTGTCTGATGTTTCAATTAATAATGGCTAACCCAAGGAAATATCGGAGGAAGAGACTGTCTTGTATCGTGACGATTCTCATATTGCTGACGTGAAGGGCAATGGACAAAACATGCTTGTTGCTACCCAATGTAAGTCTGAAGATAATGATGCTTATGATGATTAGATGAAGGAAGATGCTAAAATTATGTCAAAGCCGAAGACGGCTTTGTTTGAAGAAGGAGAGGATGATGTGCCCATGGCTCCTCAACATTCAACTATTATTTTTAAGAAGAATTCCAATGCGTCAAACATTTCTAATTCAATTGATTTATCAAAAAGGAATATGAGAGATCAGCCTTTTATGAAGCTCCGTGATTTTTATATTGATTTGAATCACATCAATGAGGTGGAGGATAGCATCCTGCCAAGTAAACTAATTTTTGAAGGAATTAATTTTCGGAAGAAACATGGTAAGATCAAGGAGGCGTAAAATATATCTGTGCAGATTGTCTCTATGCGTGGGGACCAACTTGATTTGCATTGTGGCCGGATATTTTAATATATATTTAGATATTTACCGGCATTAGTATTAATGAGCTTTATTTTAATTCATATGGGTTGGGCTGAGTCACGCACGTGTTAGACTCTGGTTGCGTCGTGGTCGAGTCAAAGTCTGTGAGCCTGCGTGCACATATATGGCCTATGGTTGACCTTGTAACGTTTTAGATTGGATTTTATTCGTGGAGTTATTTCTCGTCGAGCCGCCGCTCATGAAACCCTAGTGGTTTTTGCTGAAAAACAATTATTTGTACCGTGAAAGATTGGGCAATATTATTGGACATAGTAGGCGTGTCCTCATCGGTTGGTATCGGCTTCTGGGTTGCTCATGGTGCATATGGATTTTTTTTCATTGGCTGATTATAGTCTTGCCAATAAAGATATTAAACATGTCCTAAAACTTTATGGACGTTCATCTCCGGCTGAGTACTATGATTGGGAAGATGACATGGAGAAATTTTTATGGGGTCGTGGACTTAATTCATCTATGCAGCTTGTTGAGCCGCCGCTCGTAAAACCCTAGTGGTTTTTGCCAAAAACAACTATTTGTACCGTGAAAGATTGGGCAATATTATTGGACATAGTAGGCATGTCCTCATCAGATGGAGTGCAAGGTGAAGCAGTTTACAATTGGTTGAACAAGAAAAAATAGTTTGGTTTCTTTTTCGATATCCATATTTGTGAATTCATTGTAGTATTCATGTTGAACATGTAGATGACCAGATATCATATCTGTATATATGATATATGTGCTGATAGATCAGACTGATTCTATTTTTGACATAAGTGTTGACTTCATTCATGATAAACTACTGATTTGTGTATTATTTGAATGAAACCTTGTTGGTCATGCACATAAATTACTGTATGGAAAATATATATTTTAATATGATGTTGCTACTATTTTAAAATAATTTTTTTTGTGTGTTTAACTCTTTTTTCCTGTGAGGCTGGCTACACAGAAATATTATTTTTAATCTGGGTGAAATAAATTTTCTGTGAGTTTACCTAGACCGACAGAAAAAAATGGGTGTTTTTCTATGCGTTTATTTCTTTTTCTGTGTGGATTAACACACAGAAAAATTAGTTTTAATCTGGGCGAACACAATTTTTCTGTGCGTGTGAGACCCACAGAAAAATTATTTCTGACGGTGAACCCACAGAAAAATTTAATTTTTCTGTCATTATATTTCTGTGGGTATTTTTCTAAGGGTACACCGTCAGAAAAATATTTTTCTGACGGTATTTATATTTTTCCGTGGGTTTTTGCACGCACAGAAAAATACGAGATTCCAGTAGTGAGCCTGCGTGCACATATATGGCCTATGGTTAACCTCGTAACGTTTTAGATTGGATTTTATTCGTGAAGTTATTCTTTGTCGAGCCGTCACTTAAGAAACTCTAGTGGGTGTTGACGGATCCACGTGGATTTGTGTGGAGTGCCTGACCGAGCTGCTGCCAGCTGGGTGCGTCGCTTGGAATGTTGGAGTTCCTCGTTTTCTGATCGTGGTTCTGTCATGTCCATGGGTGGAAGGATTTTCTAGGGTTTGGATTGCATCTAATTGTAAGACGTTCCCTCTATCTAGCATTGCTATCGTTTCAGTTTCTTTAATCAGAAGAAAATATTTGGTGCTGCCGAGACATCCGGATATCAAATTTGTGGTTTGTGCTGTTGCATCTATTGCTTTGTGTCGCTGCTCCTATCTTATTCTTAATGCTGTGATTGATTACACGGAGATTATTTACTGTGTCGTTGAGGAGCACTACTGCTATTTATTCAATCGGATCATTGCTTTGAGTTTGAATCTGAGATTTGGTGCTTGTGCTTGAACGTGAGTGATACGGACGTTTTCAGCGAGTACCTTCGGCACAAGCTAGTTATTTCTGGGTTTCATTGATCGAACAAGAGCACACATTATTTTACTCCGGAATATTTTAATTAGAGATAAAATATTTAGAAGACTAGAACTTCTGCCCGAAAACAATTATCAGTACCATGAAAGATTGGGCAATTTTATTGGACATCATAGGCGTGTCCTCATCACTCTCCATCCCGAGTGGCTACGTGCACCGGTGATCGGGAGAGCAGGTCTCCGAAACCCTCGTCCTTGTGATACTGCACCGGGAAAGGACGAATAAGGTTTTTGGGAAGCGCTCTTCGCGCGACTGCTCCTAGCTTCCATGATGGGTCGTTGTCATCCTAGTCAAGTGGCGCTACGTCCTGGCATATTCGTCGTCAATTGCTCCGATCTCTTGCTCCACCACTCATGGACGACTTGGTACCACAATCAACAACAGTGTCTCCATCACTAGTAATGTCGTCTCTCTCTCTCTACAGATGAAAGGCACACAGTGATCCAATATCATTGTTCATGCTGTTTAATCTAACTAGTATGCGAGCAATGCTCATACTAGTACATCTATTCATGTTGTTTAATTTAACTAGTATGCAAGCAATGCTCATACTAGTATTTGTTTTTATGCTGTTTAATTTAACTAGTATGCAAGCAATGCTTATACTAGTATATGAGATTGTTATGATTTATTTCTGGTTTAATTTGGAAATTGCCTACTTTCTCAACACCATTACAATTCAACTTTTGAAAATTATCATTACTATTTAGCTATTCTAAAGCCTACCATTACAATTCTTTATCCCTTTGAAATATGCCATGGTATATGTTCGGAAAGGCCTTAGGCCCAGCTGCAGTACTCGATGACGACATCATGGCATGTCCATATAGACAAAACTACGCCTCTACATTTCTCTCCCTTTAGCTCACTGACATGTGGACCCTAATAGTTATCTTCTTCCTCGTTCCTTCCCATGCTTTTCTCCATGACAGCAATGTCCTGCTCCTGCTGATGCCACTATTGGTCGCTGACCCTACTGGCTTGCTCCCCTGCGCGCATCGTCGTTGGTCGCCGACCCACACGTGTACCGCCGACCCAACCCCGTGTCTACGCCATTAGACTTGTCGGTGTTTTGTGGACCGACCAGTAAATTTAGCGCCGCACTGCTCAAGGGAGTCAATGGTGGCACCTGAGACACAAAGAACTATACTGATTCGGGACGGAGCCCTACATCTAGTGTGGAGACGTGCTGAGTTTGTGTTCCTCGATTAAAGGGCTCCAAAGGTTTACAACTAGGGGTTCACAAGCTAGGGTTCTACAGGGAGAAATGTTTCAAGGTAGGAGGATTCGATTGTTCTAAAAGAAGGCTTGTCTCCCCTTATATAATCGTGGGGGCCGGGCAATAACTCGAGAGGAGAAGTATTCTCCTGACCTGAGTGGTCGAGAGCCCGAGGGGAGGGAGAAGCTAGTGAGCTCAGCTAGTGGGCCCTCCATGTCTTGTCCTTGCTCCTATGGACACGTCCGAGAATGGTCGCTGGGTTCTTGCTCCTCTCATCAAGGCATGGCGCGTTGTGGCGGAACTGTGACGGTCCTGGGATGTCATGGCGGCACTGTTCGAGTGGTAGTAAGTTCACCAACGACCACTACTACATGATTTCTTTTAGGTGGCGTTGCCCTTTTTTAATGGAGGTGGGCATCCATTTTGCCAGCCTCCATTATTCCTAGCCAGGCTCGCCTACCAAGCGACCACCTCGGTTAATATTTAACGGAGGTGGTCGCCTTAAGGTGACCACCTCAGTTAATCACCTATTAACTGAGGCAGTTGCCTTACATCAACCGCCTCTGTTAACTAATTAATGGAGGTGGGCCATGTAATGCAACCACCTCGGTTAATAGGCATTAACCGAGGCGGTCGTTAAGCCATTAACCGAGGTGGGCGACAATTTCAACCGCCTCCGTTAATATGTTATTAACAGAGGCGGTCATACTTAATTTGCTCACCTCTGTTATTCCTGTGGCTAGCTATAAATAGCACCCAACCATGCCCCCTTCTTCTTCCTCATGGCTCCTCTTCGAATTTTTTGGGTTTTGAGCTCCAAAACCCTAAAAATTGAGCAAATTTTAAGGGGAGACATTTTGCCCTTGGATTTGTTGAAGGAGGACACTACGAGAGGTAGATACACGCTCTCCCATCCTCATTCCTCTCTTCTTCATCATTTGGGGTTCTAGATCTAGATCTAGATCCACCTTTTCATGGAGGAGAGAGAAAACTACTATTTCTTTAGGTCTAGATCTATTCTTCTCTGCTGCTATTTCTTTCTAATACTGCTTTTTTGCTGCTTGTACGTGTAAGGTTCGCAGGTATGGATAGGTCCGAGTGGATGTACCAGTGGTCGAGACTAGAACCGCAGTACCTAGTTCATGTGAGGAAGTTTGTTGCTGCCGCGAAAACTCACTATGAGAGTCTGAATCGGATGACAACCATATGTATGTGTTCTCACTGTATGAACATGAGAGCCCACGAAGACAGCGTGGTGCAATCTCACTTGATCAGGTTTGGTTTCATCAAGGATTACACGGCCTGGACTTTTCACGGCAAAAAAGTAGATGTGAGTGGCATCGATGCATCTAGAGGAAACTCCTCGTCATCGACAACAATCAATGCATACCATGTAGGACAACTTGGCTCATCATCATCAGCAACAGCATCAGCTGGCGATAATGCTGATTGTGATTACATCACGTTGGAGGATTTACTCCAAGACATGGCCAAGGACGGTGGTGGGGCGGCGATGGGGATGGTGAGGAGGCTACTATGAGGGACCCCGAGGATGCGGAGCTTTTTGAGCAAATAGCTAACCATCTCGACCACAATGATGTTCTATTTGGGAGCCCAAGGTGGCTAGAGAATTTCAGAGAGATGAAGCAAGCAGTAATTCATCCGCTCTATAAGGATTGTTTGAAGCAGTGGATGGCGCTGTGTTTTAACCTCTAGATGTTGATGTTGAAGGCTCGGCATGGCTAGTCTAACACTAGCTTCAACGAGCTCTTAAGTATCCTTACTTCCACATACCCAAAGGATAACAAGGTACATGCCAATACCTATCGGGTGAAGAAGTTGATCCGGCCAGTGGCATTGAAACTTAGAAAGTTCGACGCCTGCCCTAACCACTTTATCCTGTATCAGGGCCACCAAGGATGCCCAACTGATGTCATGGCATGCATCTAGTGTGATCGCACGAAGGACGATGGCAAGCTGCTGCACCCTTCGATGGCCAGTAGTGGAAGCGTTTCAATGTCACATTCTCAGAGTTTGGCAAAGAGGCAAGGAACGTTAGGTTAGAGCTAAGTACCAACCAGATGAACCCGTTCGATGACCTTAGCGGCTCGCACAACACTTGGCTAGTCATCCTCACCATCTACAACATGCCTCCCTGGCTATGTCAGAAGCGCAGGTGCCTTCTAATGACCATGCT
Organism: Miscanthus floridulus; assembly: GCF_019320115.1. NCBI lineage: Eukaryota > Viridiplantae > Streptophyta > Magnoliopsida > Poales > Poaceae > Miscanthus > Miscanthus floridulus. The sequence continues at coordinate 8,782 of NW_027098224.1, forward strand.
TATTTCTAGACCGATGCAGCTCGATAATGATATAGATGTGTTCCTAGAGCCACTCATGGAGGACATGAAGATACTATGGGAGAAAAGGGTCGAGATGATAGATGCATCCCTAAGGAAGAAGTTCACTCTAAAAGCCATCATCTTTGTCACCATCACCGATTACCCTGATCTTTTTTCACCATCGGGGCAAATCAAAGGGAAGACCGATTGCGTAGTTTGCATCGACAGTACCTACTACACTTACCTTAAGGGATCCTACAAGATGGTGTACACGAGGCACAGATGATTCCTCGTTAGAAAGCACATGTACCAAACAACTACGATGAATAAATACTTCGACAACCAGGATGAGCCGCAACTTGATGAACCGGCATGGACTAGGTACAGGAAAAAGGTGTTTAGCATGGTGAAGGACATGGAGGTCGAGTTCGGAAAGAAGAAAAAAGAGAAAGAGGGGACCACGACAAGGAAGAAAAAGCGGGATAAGATGGAGGAACCATTTGTCGCTGTTCCTTTTAAGAAGAAGTTGATTTTCTTCAAGTACCTAAAGTACTAGAAAACACAAGATAGACCCCATGGCATTGACTGCTGCACCTGGAGAAGAATGTCTTTGAAAGCACGATCAGTGTCCTGCTAGACATAAAAGGAAAGATGGAGGATGGTTTGAAGTCATGGATGGATCTTGTCTACCAAGGCATCAGGTAGGACCTTCACCCAGAATCACCGCAGAACGGGAAAGTCGACCTCCCGGGTGTGGGCTACAACTTGACAAAAGACAAGAAGAGGGTTGTGTGCTAGTGGCTTAGGGGTGTCAAGGTGCTAACTGGTTTCTCTTCCAACATCAAGAGCTTGGTCTCGATGAAAGACCTCATAATGACCAACTACAACTCACATGACTACCATGTCATGGTGACGATGTTCCTTCCAATTGTGATCAGGGCTATTGGTCTAAAGTATGTGAAGATGGTGATCACATGGATGTCCTACTTCTTTAACCACATCACCTAGAAGGTCATTGATGAAGCTGAGCTACCCTACCCTCAAACAGTTCATCGCAGAGACTCTTTGCTGCTCGAGATGTGCTTCCCACCCTCTTTGTTCGATATTATGCCACACCTGATGATGCACATGGTTGATCAAATACAACAATAAGGCCCTATGAACCTACACTAGATGTGGATGTACGAGCGGTTCATGTCGACCCTTGTTGATGGTCACTAACACCCACTTTGACCATCAACATTTCACCCAAAAGCTAAGTAAAGTGAGGTAGATCATCATCACATGTGCTGAATTTGCTTTATAATTCACCTAGTTCCACTTGTACTTGGAGATTTATTTTTATGCAGGAATTTTGGCAAAAATGGTAAAAAACATGTGCACAGGAGGCAAGTGGACGTGGCAGGGGGCCTGGGCCCACAAGGACATGTCGGCCAATACCACATGGCATCACACGACACCACCCTAGCCCCTGCCACATCACTGATCCATGGGATGGACTCCAGAAGGTCTCACAAGTGTTGATCTATGTCGGTTTGATTCAAGGGCCAAGATGAAGCTGCCTTGGATCCATGGGCCCACTGTCATCCACTTGGAGGGCCAAACCGACCTACAAAGTGCGTTTTGGACTAGGACAATCGCTTTACCTGCCATGCAACTGACTTTGGGGAGCAATCAAGGCCCTACAATCATAAGTCGATGGAAATGGATGTCGGCCGACACACCTAGGCATTGCCTGACGCCCAAGACCCCCACCGCCTCACTATAAAAGGAGGTGTGGAGCTCGATGGAGAAGTGCCCCATACAATTCAAAGCATTCCAAGCTTCGTCAAGCTCTCTAGTTTAGAGTAGCTCTAGAGTAGTAGCTTAGGAGTGGAAGTAAAGCTAGAGCGAAGCTTCTTCGAAGTCTAGAAGAGTCTTATATGTCTGGTATAGCTCCTTTGTAATTTTATCATTTAGCATTTACTCTATTCAGTACTTTATTCTAGTACTTTTTCAGTATTATTGCTTTGCTTTGCTCAAGTTCTAGCTCATTAGTGTTCATCATTAGTGAGCTTAGGTGCTTGCTCTTAGCATTAGTATCATAGGTTATCTTTTGTTTAGTAGTCATTCATTAGTACTGGTTCCACCGTCTAATTAGGGTGCTTTCATCTCATTTCATCGGAGCTCAGATCGAAGTAGTAAGTTTATAGATTAAGCATGGTGCTTAGGCTATAAATTACCAGTGGATACGGCTAGGCCTCTGGATATATTGTGGTAGCTGGCAAGTGGTGACAGCCTTGTCTATCCTCTATATTCCACCATGATAGGTCTAGTTATTAAAGCGTAGGGCTTGTTGTGGGGGTATAACCCCCGGTACCCGTAGGGCTATACATGGGCCGAGCTACCAGGGGAGGCCCAACCCACAAGATTACACCATGTGGAGCATGGCATAGGTCGGCGTGCCTCGCAAGGCTATGGGAAGATCCTTGACGATCAAGGAAAATCTGTCTGGATATGCTAACATACCACAATCTTTGTAATTCCTATCATATAAACTGATTGGGATAGATTCAACCGACCTGTAACCCTACCCCCTGAGCTATATAAGGTGGGTAGGGACCCCCTCGTTTTCATCCCATCTCATAATACAAACCACCAAAGACATAGGACGTAGGGTATTACGTCAAGTTGATGGACTGAGCCTGTCTAAATCATTGTCTCTGTGTTCTGTGTCACCATCTAGTTCATATCTCATGCACCTTCACCGATTCATCCACTACCATGGCCATACCCCTTGGTAGATTGTCGACCAGATTTCATTGATAGTGGTGCGCTAGGTAGAGGGGTGTGTGTGCTGATTCCATGGTGAGCCAGATGGTCCACTCCCGAGCTCCATGATCCTTCCCAAACTAGGCTAGACCTTCATGGTTGGATCCATGACTTGGGTCATCTACGTTAACGGCATTGGGGAAATCATGGAGGCGGTGTAGAATCAACCTACACCGATCGTGACAACATCTATAATGACATCTCCGATCTCGGTGCCTAGTCACTAGATCAGGAGATCCATCGATAATGACGATCTAATCACATCCATCGATCGGGTCACCGATGGCTTAGCCAAATGCCTGTCCCTCATGGAGTCGATCTTAGATCGGTCTACCAAGAGCGATGAACTTCCTGCACTCCAAGGTCACCGAGCCACTATGACTGAGCGACCTGCTCGGCCACATCATCCGGGGAAGCTAGATTTAGATCTGGTGATCATGGCTACTCTAGTAGGGCGCATGATGCGGCGCCAACTACTCACTGCTATAGGCCTACATCTAGCCTACTACGAGGCCCTGATGGAGAACATGTTGAGGCCCTATCCTTTTGGGCTAGCGGGTGTAGGATCCACGTATCAAAACACTATCCACCACCTCTTCATTAACCACGCTAAGTGCAACCGCATCAACGACCTCTACATGATCGATCTGCCTATGACCGATCAGCCCACACCCGTGGTGAGCATGGTGTCTATTCACCAGCTTCCGGATGACTCCCTCCACAACATCCTAGAGGAGAGCCTTGATGAATATTCCTAGGGCTCGACCAAAACCATCTCCACATGCCCTACTTTTCTGCTAGGATTCAGGGGAAGGATCTACCACATCAGCCACGACAGCATCACTAGAGAAGGAAAAACCGCCATCGACCATGATGTTCATTTAGAAAGGAATGCCGATCGCCAGCGGCGTCGAGATGCAGAAGTCACGCGTAGAGTCGACAGAGATCCTAACGCTCCACATCGCGTGCGCCGCAATCTTGAGGACAAGTTCGACATGGTGGGCGACCAGCCGGTGCAGCGGACGCCAAGCGCCAATCTCGCCATTGCTTTCAATGAGCTAGAGAAACTCGTGCGGACTACAGAAGTCAAGAAGATCACCATGCACATCAAGGCGACTCAAGTCCAATTCAATGAGATCCGACACCCTGCCCCATCATACTCGACTGTGTCGGCTCATAGCCATCATTCCTGCAGTTCCCGCCATGACAGGGGAAGCCAACACCAGGGCTTTGAGCACCCCCGACATCAAGCTAGTGGCCCCTACCTCTATAGAGGGTCAAGGGGCAACTACGAAGCACATCTCGACCAGGATGAATGCCATCCTTGTCCGCATGGTGGCTGAGGTGGTAACTACAATGCCAACCAGGAGGTCAATCAACCTCTGCCGCATGACGTTTGTGAGCACATCAACGCCAACATCGATGTTTGTGATCGCATCAAGAACAGTAGGTCTGCATGCCACAAGGCGGAGATTTAACACCGGAGGTAATACGACACCGAACATGGAGCGCTCAGTGCCGCTTGAGCACCACCTGTCCCTGGCACCCCTAGACTTCATCCCTTCATGGCGAGGCTGCAAGCTATCCAGTGGCCTTCGGGCTTCAAGATCTTTGGGGTGGACACCTATGATGGCAAGGCCAGCCCCACATAGTGGCTCACACTCTACGAGATTGCCATAAGAGCTGCTGGTGGAAGTAAGGATGTGATGGCAAATTACTTGCCCATCATGCTCAACCAATCTGCGAACAACTGGCTCCTTAGCTTGTAGGACGACTCCATCCGATCTTGGGATGACCTCAAGAAGGTCTTCACTGAGAACTACATGGCCTCCTATGAGTAGCCAGGTACTAAATACGATCTAGAGAAGCTTCATCAGACCTTCGGAGAGCCCCTGCATGTCTTCATCATGTGCTTCTCAGAGACGAGGAACTCCATCCCCAACATCAGCGACAGGGAGGCCATCACAGCATTCACCGAGGGGCTCCATCATGAGCAGCTCCATGGAAAGCTATACCATAAGAGGCCTATGACCATCGATGAGCTAATATAGATAGCAAACGGGTACGCCGATGCCGAGGAAGCTGAACAGGCCGCCCGCTCCGATCGCCCCATGCCATCATGATGACCATCGTGATGAAAGGCGTTACAGCAATCACGATCGCTGCCCTAATGATCACAACCGCCGCCACGATGAGCATGATCATCGACTCAATGATCACGAGCACCGACACGATGATTGCCCGGACAACTCAAGAGGTAGACATAACCGCCGCCGCTGACCTGATAATTCAATCAATGCCGTCAACTCTCCTCACGCTAAGTGCACCTATGACACCAACTACACCAAGCTCCTAGACGGCCCATGTCCTATTCATTAAGGCGCCAAGCATACCATGGGAGGGTGCAAAGGCTTGAATAGGGCTTTCCACGCGGAAGATGCATAGAGGCCATGGCGCGATGATGACAAAATCGAAGATGGCTAGGGTGGTTGTTAGGAGAAGAACACAGGCCTTGTCTACCAGGACACCACCAAGATCGTTGCATCCATCTTTGGTAGGATAGCTGCCTCCAAAGACAAACAGGAGTAGAAGCTTGTCACCCGGTGCGTCATGTCGGTCGCTACCTATGACGAACCCATCACCGACCCTAAGTACCTCGATTGTCTAGAGCACCTAATCACCTTCTCCAAGGCAGATCAGTGGATAGACATCCCGTATCCAGGGCGATTTCCGCTCGTCCTAAATTGCATCATCAAGAGCGTGCGCTTCTAGAAGGTCCTCATTGACGGTGGGAGTGCCCTCAACATTCTCTTTGCCTCATCCCTAGATGAACTAGGGCTCAAGAAGGAATACCTCATCCCCATGGACTCCCCATTCTAGGGATCATTCCTAGGAAGGCATCTCAGAACCTAGGGCAGATCACCTTGATTGTACTATTCAGCACTAAAAGGATCAAGATGCCCAAGAGGGGGGGGGGTGAATTGGGATAATTCTAATATTCTTTGCAATAATTAAACCCTACACTTAGCCCACTTCACCCCTTGTGCCTAGAATGTTTCTATTGTTCTATCGGACAAAAGTTTTGCACCCTAGGTTCCAATCCTACTCTAGCATGACAATTCTAGGAATATAAAGACAAGAAATGAATTGCTCAAATGTAAATGCTCAAAGTAAAGAGAGGCAAAGGAACACGGTGATGTTTTCCTAAGGTATTGGAGAGTCACCACTCCCCACTAGTCCTCGTTGGAGCACCCACGCAAGGGTGTAGCTCCCCTTTGATCTGTGCAAGGATCAAGTGCTCTCGATGAGCAGATTTTTCGACACTTCATCATGATGAATCGCCCACAAATGCTCACAACTTGAGTTGGGTCATCCACAAGCTTTGTCGGATGATCACGAAACTCCCAATCACCACCGAGCCATCTAGGTGATGGCGATCACCAAGAGTAACAAGCACAAACTATCACTTGACCACAACAAGCCTAATGAGAAGGGTGGATGCACTCTTGCTACTCTCTTTGCAATGAGGACCTTAATCTTGGATTCTCAAATCTCAATCACCTCATTAGGCTCTTGCTCTCCCTTTCACTCTCAAGGTGTTTCTCAGCTGAACAAATGGGCAAGAGACCTCTCTTGGATGAGTGGAGTAAGCATTTATACCCCCTGATTCAAAACATAACATTTGGAGGCTGAGTCAGCATTCTGTGGGGTGACCAGACACTCCAGTCAGGGTGACCAGATGCTCCGATCAGTTATACCCGCCACTGTGTCAGAAAGAGCCGTTAAGTTCTGACTAGACTCCGACCAGCGTTTGGTCAGCATTGACCGAACGCGTCCGGTCAAGAAAAATGCTCTCTAGAACCTTACTGATGTTGATCGGACACTGGCACCCAAAGTTCGGTCACTTTACTATTCAGCATCCTATCAGTTACCGGATTCAGACCAGGGTTCGGTCAGCACTGACCGGACATGTACGGTCAAGAAAATCCTTCTCTGAAACCTATTTGGAGTTGATCGGATGCTAGCACCCAGCATCCTGTCCACCTTCACTCAGCGTCCAGTCAGTACCAGACGACGTAGTTGATCAAATGAACTGATCGAACTCTCCCTCCAACGTCCGGTCACAACCAAACCAGCGTCCAGTCAATCATTTGACCCTCCATTCAATTCCAACTCGAAATTCTATGTGAATGAAGTTTACTCCAATTGATCTTAGGGCTATTCGTAAGCTACCTAGTGCTAGGTTGGACAAGTATGTACCACACCTAACCCACTAGACTTACATTGGTCAAGCTACTAGTCCATACCTCCTTAATAGTACGGCAAAAGGAAAAACAAAGTCCTAAACTACTCTAAGTGTCTCTCCAACACCAAATGACACTTAGAACTAGTCCATCCATAACCTTGTCATCCATAATTTGAAAACCAAACCGATTTCCATCGATAGGGGCATGACAACTATGATTGCCCAATCAATTGCCATTACCATGACCTAACTCAAATTGCCTCTCCAAAACACACGTTAGTCATAGTAATCTCATATCGTCATTAATCACCGAAACCCAACTAGGGTCCTAGATGCTTTTAGGCACCACCAAGCATTTCCACACTGACTACATCAACTTCTTGGTTGCTAACTTCAACATAGTGTACCACATTATCCTCGGCCGACTAGCTCTCGCCAAGTTCATGACCATGCCACACTACACGTACCTGATGTTGAAGATGCCGATGGAGCAGGGGATCCTTTACCTGTGCGCCAACCTCAACATCGCCTACACCTATGAGAAGGAAAGCTTTGCGCTTGCCAAGGCTATCGACATCTCCATCGGCATGCAGGACTGCATCGTTACCTCATAGCAGATGCCACCGAAGGAGCTGGAGATACCTACAATGGAGGTCGCCCGAGCATCAACCAAGTCCAAGGTGGTGAAGGAAGTGATGCTCGTCCCTGGCGACCGGTCTAAGACCACTCGGATTGGGGCCGACCTTGATCCTAAATAGGAAGACGTGCTCATTAGCTTCCTAAGGGAGCACATCAATATTTTCGCATGGAAACCTACAGACATGCCCGACATACCTCGGTTGATGAAATGAACTGACCGGACTCTCCCCCTAGCGCTCATCAGTTGATGAAATAAACTGACCGAACTCTCCCTCTAGCATCCGGTCACAACTAGACCAGCGTCTGATCAATTATTTGACCCTCCATTCACTTCCAACTCGAAATTCTATGTGAATGAAGTTTACTCCAATTGATCTTAGGGCTATTCCTAAGCTACCTAGTGCTAGGTTTGACAACTGTGCACCACACCTAACCCACTAGACTTACCTTAGTCAAGCTACTAGTCCATACCCCCCTTAATAGTATGGCCAAAGGAAAAGCAAAGTCCTAAACTACTCTAAGTGTCTCTCCATCACCAAACGACTCTTAGAACTAGTCTGTCCTTAACCTTGTTGTCCATCCTTTGAAAACCAAACCGATTTTCATCGACAGGGGCATGACAACCATGGTTGCCCAATCAATTGCCATTACCATGACCTAACTCAAATTTCCTCTACAAAACACACGTTAGTCATAGTAATTTTGTGTCATCATTAATCATCGAAACCCAACTAGGGGCCTAGATGCTTTCAATCTCCCCCTTTTTGGTGATTGATGACAACACAACCTTGAGTATGTAGAAGAGATGAGTGAGGTTTTCAACATGCTTGGTTCATATAAGCTTTTGACAATAAGAGCCAAGGGATTAGACATGCTTATATGACCCAAACCAACATGGTTTACTCAATAGATATGAGTTAAGCATGAGTACATAAAGTAAAGCTCATTTGAATCAGAGTAAAATGTAGAAGCAAAGCAAATGAGCATAACCAAGTGACATGACATATATAAACATATCAATGTAGATAGCACACATGTCACATAAGTCTCACCATCACAAGTATGTAATGCAATGCATGGAAGAAAACATGAATGCACAAAGTATCACACATAAAGAACCAAAAGTAACGAATCACATGCTCCCCCTAGATCACACGCTCCCCCTAGATCTAACATACTCGCTCCCTCTCCCCCTTTGGCGTCAAGCACCAAAACCTAAGGGTCGGACGATGGGATAGAAGCAGTCGAGTCGGGCGCTGAGGTGCGGTGAGAGATCTAGAATTGAGCAGCATCATCCTCTAACCCTGAACTCTAAGTGATCTAACCCTCTATCACTGGAAGTGAAGGTAAGGTGGTCTGGGTCTACTCAGTAACTGACGCGGTCTATGACTCTAGAAGTATCACTATAGGAAGTGGAGCCACATCTACCTCTGTCGCTGTTGCTGAAGCCTCGAGGATAGGAGTGACTGTTTGAGGTGGCTTGGATGATGCAACAGATGATGGGATCATCTCAGTAGTCCTGGTAACTGGAGCAGCTATGGTAGGAGCAGGAACTCAGAATACTAGAGGTGTAGGCTGCCCTATAAGCTCACTAAAAGTAGCGCTGAGACTCCTGGAGACTGGGTGTCTGTCACTAACCCTGAAGAACTCTGAGTCGGAGTGAAGCCTGTAACAATATGGGTAAAGTGCGAACCTTACGCAGTCACTGGGGAAGCAAACCACTAGGACACCTACTCTATAGGTGAAGCAAACTAAGTAGCTGGTGGTCCCTAACTCTGAAGCCCACTGGGTTGTATAGCTGAAGTCACTGAAGTGGTGATAGCAGGCTGGCCTATCTGAGGTGTAGGCTACTGAGGAGCAACTCTAATAGTAGTGAAAACATGCTGCATGAAGCCAAGTAACTGCTACTAAATCACAAGCTGTTGCTGCTGCATGGCCTGTTGTTGCCTCTAAAACTTGTCATATCAAGCCTAAACCTGAGCAAGTGCAGCTGCGGTCTCCTATGCCTGGCGTGCCTGGTCCTACCTCATCCGCTCAAGTACGGCTAGGAGTGCTGGGTCTGTCTATGGTGGCTATGATGGAGCTAAGCTAGAACCACTAGCCTCACTGTCATGTGGATGAGGTGCCATATCTAGAACTGGATGATAATCATCATCTAACCTGTCACTAGGGTTGCTCTCGACCACATCCTCCTGCTGAGCATCAAGCTGCTCCTCCTCTATCACTGCAATGTCCCTAATGATCTCATCCTACTAGGCTACTATCTCTGGTACCTCTAGGTGATGGCTCGGCTGGCGAGGTGTCCTCTCACAACTATGGCATAGCATCTAGGTCATGTTATATGACAGAAACTCAGTAGTAGCACCTGTGTACTCTGCCATCGTCTCTAGGGACTTCTGTGTAACTGTCTTTCTGATTAGGAATGTGATCCAATGGGCATAAGACAGCTGACGGTGACCTCTGAAGCCCTCTACTTGTGTATCCTCCATCTCTAAAAGTATGATATCCCAAATATCAAATACGATCTGAGACACCAGAGAATGCACTAGCCACAGCTGAATGTGAGTCAAACCCTCGTGGTAACCCATCCTCGGGAGCAGAGTCCTCCTCATAATAGCATCAAGAAGCCAAGCTATAGGAGTAAGGTCACATGGTGTCCTGCTCGACCCCTCGTTAAATGGCTCTATGAAGCAAGGTCTAACAATATCTGTAGGTGGCACAAGTCCACCATGAGGGCGTCTTGGAGGCTCTATCTGACCATAGCAAATCTCATGAAGGCGAATAGGTGACTCTAGAATCCTGAGAATCTCTCTGACCCTCAAGCTCTAGAGCCTATAGTCATGGCCTCTGAATGCAAAGTGAATGAATCTATGCCTTGGGTCAATCCAAAGAGAGGAGTAGAACTCACGGACCCAAGATGGAACAAATCAACCTATCCGTTCAAGAAGATCTATCAACCCTGGTAGATAAGAGTGGTGAGGATGAATCTGCTCGCCTACAACTGTAACTAGAGACTCTATGGAGCAGACTCTTTGAGATCTGAAGGCAACTCTACTGTTAAGATAAGCATTATAAAAATCCTCCTACAGTACTGTATAGAAGTGCTCTGAAGCACGCACATCCTGCCTTGGCGGAAACCAATCCTCAAACTAGACAAAGCAGAGCTGCTGCACCTGTCTGGCTATGGTGGCTCTTAGGTCAAGGTGAACCACTGGAGGCGGACCATGTGGTCTAGGAGGTGGACGAGAACCCCTCCTCTGTGTCTCTACCCTCGGTGACACCTAAGTACATGTACGACTAGAGCATCGAAGCTATGGCTGTGCTGCCTACTCTATTTCCTCAACCTGCTCTATTTGCTAAGTACCATCTGTCTGCTCTATTGGCTGTGTCTACTGCTCAGTCTCCCCCTGAGGCAGACTCTCCTCCAAAGAGACATGCCATCCTCCAAGCATGATAGTCCTAGGTGTACTGCTAAGACTGGCCTCCATCCTCTCAATGGTGGCCCTCTGAGCGGGTGACAACTGGTCGCCTATGCGAACTCCACTGCTAGCTCCACCTCTCTCTGCACGCTCTGCGGTGGCTGCCACTGCTGCTGCCCTTTCTGTCTCGACATCAATGAACTTGCGCTTCTTCTTTGTAATCGTCTTTTTTGCCTTTCCTTTTTCCTGAGCAGTCAGGCGAGGCGGAGGCCTTGAATCCTCATCACCGAGACCACCTCCAACATTCTTGCAATGTGCCATCGCTAAATCTGACAAGAGTCACTGCACTGATAAGAAACAACTACCGATTGACACTCGTGAGGCTTGGCCTCAATCCATACTCATGGGCTTGGCCCCGAGTTTACTGACAATTGCCAAATTAACCACAAGAGCACTGACTCGCTGCACGATGGAATAGATAGGAAATATAAATAATCACTATATTCATCTAGAGATGTGAAACCCTAAGAAGCAAGTAGTAGATAAGAATTTGAAAGCGATGGCTTGCTACATGATGAAATTTGACAAACCTGTGGCCAATCTACAAAGGAAAGGACCATGGGGCACCACCAGAATCAACAATGTAAGGCTAGGGTTAGGGTTTGGTGGTTAGGCAACCAAGGAGGCACGACGGCACAATGCAGGCGCTGGCACAGCATAGGGTGCGACAAAGCAGTGGAGGCGCTGGCGCGGCATAGGACATGGAGAGGCAGTGGAGGCTCAGGTGTGGGCGTGGTGACACTGGGCTGGCATGGGCACTATCGCGGCAAGGCTATGTGGGCGTGGGCTAGTGAAACGATGGCTAAGGCGGGTGCGGTGGCTGCGTGGCGACATGAACAAGATGGCACGACGACTGGCGCGGTGAAAGCTCTAGTTTGGTTTTGGTGAATTGATGAAACCCTAAGTGCTAACCTAGTTTATCAAGTGATCATGAGATAGGTAGCACACTTCAAGTGGAGAAGCTAATGAAGATCATAACATGATAATGGTGATGGCACGGCAGTGATCAAGGACTTAAACTTGAAAAGAAGAAAGGGAAAAACAAAAAGCTCAAGGCAAAGGTATAATTTGTAGGAGCTATTTTGTTTTGGTGATCAAGACACTTAGAGAGTGTGATCACATTTAGGTTTGATAGCCGTACTATTAAGAGGGGTGAAACTCGTATCAGAATGTGGTTATCAAAGTGCCACTAGATGCTCTAACTCATTGCATATGCATTTAGGATCTAGTGGAGTGCTAACACCCTTGAAAATGTTTGTGAAAATATGCTAACACATGTGCATAAGGTGATACACTTGGTGGTTAGCACACTTGAGCAAGGGTGAAGAGAACAGAGGAGATGCCAGCGTCAGTCATGTGACCAGACGCTGGATCCAAAAGCACCGGACGCTGACTGCCTGCGTCCGGTCGCGCTGACTGGCGGTACAGTAGCTAGGGTTTACCACCGGACGCTAGGCTGTGTCCGGTCGAGGAAAACTGGTTTTTGACCCTTACTGTACTCGACCGGACGCTGAGGCTCCAGTGTCTGATCAGTTTTGCCAGAGCGTCTGGTTAGCCTCATAGCCGTTGACATCTAACGAACAGCGTTTGAAGCTAGTGACACGTGGCATTCGGTCAGTTCGATCGGAGCGTCCGATCATCCCGTGTTGTGCCCAGTAAAGGGGCATAACGACTCTATTTCGTAGGGGCTTCTATTTAAGCCCCATGGCCGGCTATAGCTCATATCTTTGGCCATTTTCATTGACATAGCAACCTTGTGAGCCTAGCCAAAGTCCTCCCACTCATCTCCATCATTGATTCATCATCATAGTGAGATTGGGAGTGAATCCAAGTGCATTGCTTGAGTGATTGAATCTAGAGGCACTTGGTGTTCGTGTTTCGCTATGGATTTCGCTTGTTACTCTTGGTGGTTGCCGCCACCTAGATGGCTTGGAGCAGCGAGGATCGTTGAGCGGAGGGTGGTGATTGTCTCTGGCTCCGATCATGGTGATTGTGAGGGGTTCTTAACCTTTCCCCGGTAGAGCGCCAAAAGGTACTCTAGTGAATTGCTCGTGGCTTATGTGATCCTCATCTTGTGTTGGTTGTGCGGCACCCTATTGAGGATTTGGCGTGTGAAGCCAATTAGCGCGTGAACCTCCAAGTGAGTGAATCGCCACAACGAGGAGTAGCTTGCTGGCAAGCAAGTGAACCTCGATAAAAATCATTGTGTTCATCCTTTGATTCTGAGGTGATTGGTCTTCATTGTTATTCATCCTTGTGATTAATTGGTTCACTCCTCGACACGGCGGTATAACTATCTTGAGCACTCTCTTTACTTTACCGCAAACTAATTAACAAGCTCTTTAGTGTAGCTAGTTGTGAGAGTTTTCTTGCTTGGTTGGTGTGGCTCTTTAGTTAGCCTTTGAGAGCACACTAACATAGGGTAGTGTCATAGCTTTTGTGTGAATATACACTATCTAAACTAGAATTGTAGTAGGTGGCTTGCATTTTGAGTAGGCTAGCGCAACACTTGCTTCGCCTCATAATTGTCTAACCTTTTTGTTAAGTGTTGTTGTAGAAATTTTTATTAGGCTATTCACCCCCCCCCCTCTAGCCATTAGGACCTTTCAAGTGGTATCAGAGCCGAGGTCACCGTTATTTGAGGCTTAACAACCTTCGGTGTTAAAATGGCTCAAATCAACAACACCAAGAAGCCACCCCAATTTGATGGCACAAATTATCCTTATTGGAAGTCAAAGATGACAACACACATCAAGTCAATCAATAGAAAGGTGTGGAAGGTGGTAGAAACCAAAATTCAGATTGGTGATCTGGAGAATCCCACCATCGCCGAAGAAGTGCTTCTCCAAAACAATGACATTGCTCTAAGTGCCATTCATGATGCAATTGATGAAAGAACATTTGAGCAAATCAAAAATATTGAGATGGCACATGAAGCTTGGAAGAAGTTGGAAGAATCATTTGAGGGCACTCAAGCTGTGAAGGGTGCAAAGGCATATATCCTCAAAGAAAAGTTTGCAAGCTTTAAGATGAAGGAGGATGAGAGTGTGCTGGAGATGTTTCATAGGCTTCAAGTGCTTATCAATGATCTCAAAGCACTTGGAGAAGAAGTGAACGACAAGGACTTCTCCCACAAGTTCTTGAGATGCTTTCCTTCAAGATTTGGTACATGGTTTACCATTCCTAGTGAGAAGCAGGTTTGGACACCATGACACCAAACCAAGTATTGGGAGATATAATGACCGATGATACCTATAGAGATGATGATGAGAAGGAAGAAAAGAAGGAGAAGAAAGATGAGAAGAAGAAGAGCGTGGCATTCAAAGCCACATCATCCAAGGGCAAAGGAGGCACTTGGTGTTCGTGTTTCGCTATGGATTTCGCTTGTTACTCTTGGTGGTTGCCGCCACCTAGATGGCTTGGAGCAGCGAGGATCGTTGAGCGGAGGGTGGTGATTGTCTCTGGCTCCGATCATGGTGATTGTGAGGGGTTCTTAACCTTTCCCCGGTAGAGCGCCAAAAGGTACTCTAGTGAATTGCTCGTGGCTTATGTGATCCTCATCTTGTGTTGGTTGTGCGGCACCCTATTGAGGATTTGGCGTGTGAAGCCAATTAGCGCGTGAACCTCCAAGTGAGTGAATCGCCACAACGAGGAGTAGCTTGCTGGCAAGCAAGTGAACCTCGATAAAAATCATTGTGTTCATCCTTTGATTCTGAGGTGATTGGTCTTCATTGTTATTCATCCTTGTGATTAATTGGTTCACTCCTCGACACGGCGGTATAACTATCTTGAGCACTCTCTTTACTTTACCGCAAACTAATTAACAAGCTCTTTAGTGTAGCTAGTTGTGAGAGTTTTCTTGCTTGGTTGGTGTGGCTCTTTAGTTAGCCTTTGAGAGCACACTAACATAGGGTAGTGTCATAGCTTTTGTGTGAATATACACTATCTAAACTAGAATTGTAGTAGGTGGCTTGCATTTTGAGTAGGCTAGCGCAACACTTGCTTCGCCTCATAATTGTCTAACCTTTTTGTTAAGTGTTGTTGTAGAAATTTTTATTAGGCTATTCACCCCCCCCCCTCTAGCCATTAGGACCTTTCAAGTGGTATCAGAGCCGAGGTCACCGTTATTTGAGGCTTAACAACCTTCGGTGTTAAAATGGCTCAAATCAACAACACCAAGAAGCCACCCCAATTTGATGGCACAAATTATCCTTATTGGAAGTCAAAGATGACAACACACATCAAGTCAATCAATAGAAAGGTGTGGAAGGTGGTAGAAACCAAAATTCAGATTGGTGATCTGGAGAATCCCACCATCGCCGAAGAAGTGCTTCTCCAAAACAATGACATTGCTCTAAGTGCCATTCATGATGCAATTGATGAAAGAACATTTGAGCAAATCAAAAATATTGAGATGGCACATGAAGCTTGGAAGAAGTTGGAAGAATCATTTGAGGGCACTCAAGCTGTGAAGGGTGCAAAGGCATATATCCTCAAAGAAAAGTTTGCAAGCTTTAAGATGAAGGAGGATGAGAGTGTGCTGGAGATGTTTCATAGGCTTCAAGTGCTTATCAATGATCTCAAAGCACTTGGAGAAGAAGTGAACGACAAGGACTTCTCCCACAAGTTCTTGAGATGCTTTCCTTCAAGATTTGGTACATGGTTTACCATTCCTAGTGAGAAGCAGGTTTGGACACCATGACACCAAACCAAGTATTGGGAGATATAATGACCGATGATACCTATAGAGATGATGATGAGAAGGAAGAAAAGAAGGAGAAGAAAGATGAGAAGAAGAAGAGCGTGGCATTCAAAGCCACATCATCCAAGGGCAAAGCAAAGCAAGAAACATCAAGTGAAGAAGATGAATCATGGGATGATGATGATGATGAGAAGATGGCTCTATTTGTTAAGAGATTTAGCAAGTTCATGGTGAAGAAGGGCTACCATGCTAGAATAAAGAAGTCTTCATCCAAGAACAAAGAAGAGTCAAGAAGGTGATTCAAGTGTGGAAGCAAAGATCATCTTGTTGCTCAATGCCCATACAATAGTGACAATGATGATGACAACAAGAACAAGAAGAAGGACAAGAAGGAAAAGAAAGAGAAGAAGGACAAGATGGCCTTCAAGAAGAAGAAGGGTGGTTCATATGTAGTCACTTGGGATAGTGATGCTTCCTCAAGTGATGATGATGATGATAGTGATGATCACAAGACCACCAAGAAGAAGGTTCTTGCAAGTATTGCCATCAATGAGAAGCCTTCTCTCTTCGAATCTTCATCATGCTTCATGGCTAAGGCCACTAAGGTACAATCTTGTGATGATGAAAGTGATGAAGAACATGTTGATGATAATGAACATGAAGATAAAAATGATAGTGATAGTGATGATGATGAACCTACTAAGGATGAATTATTTGACATGCTAGAAGATGCTAAAGAACACTTTGACATTAAGAGAAGGGAATGCAAGATCTTGAATAAGAAGGTAAAAGCCCTTAAGCAAGCCCTTGATGAGCTCAAAGCAACTCATGAGAAGCTAGAGGTAGCCCATGAGAAGCTTGGCAAGGCTCACAAAAGGCTTGAAAAAGCTCATTCCTCTTTGCTTGATGAGCAAAATAAAAAGAGGCTTGTTGAAACTTGCAATGTAGGTTTAACTTGTGATATAATTGATACATCACTATCTATGCCTATCATTGTTGCTACTACTAACCCTTCTTGTAGCACTTCCACCTCCACCTCATCTAGTAGTGATGGTCTCACTTGTGATACCTCACTAGTGGTTGAGAATGAAAACCTCAAGAAGGAGGTCACTAAGCTCACTCACACCTTAGCTAAGGCTTATGGTGGTGAGGACCACTTGCTTATGGCCTTGGGTAGCCAAAGAGCTTCTCTCTACAAAGAGGGATTAGGCTATACCCCCAAGAAAGGCAAAGCGGCCTTTGCTCCTCACAAGACTAGTTTTGTGAAGAACAATGGTCGGTTTTGCACTAGTTGTAAGCAAGTGGGTCACAAAGAGCAAGAATGCAAAAATAAGAGCAAAAATGCTAATGTATCCTTCATAAAGCTTGATTCATGCTATATGCTCACTAAGGGTACAAATGGTGTAAAGGATAAGTTCATTGGCAAACCATGGATGGGCTCAAAGAAGAAAGCCATTTGGGTGCCAAAGAGCTTGGTTACTAACCTTTAAGGACCCAAGCAAGTTTGGGTACCTAAAAAGAATTGATCTTCTTTTGTAGGTCAATTACAAAGCCGGAGAAAGACATTGGGTTCTTGATAGTGGGTGCACTCAACACATGACCGGTGATGCAAGAATGTTCAACTCAATCAACACCAATGGCAATGATGGCTATGATAGTATCACATTTGGTGACAATGGCAAAGGCAAGGTCAAAGGGCTTGGTAAGATTGCAATATCCAATGACTTGAGCATATCCAATGTGTTGCTAGTAGAGAGCTTAAACTTTAATTTGCTATCCGTGGCTCAATTGTGTGATCTTGGATTCAAATGCATATTTGGAGTAGATGATGTAGAAATCATAAGTGTAGATGGCTCTAACTTGATCTTCAAAGGCTTTAGATATGAAAATCTATACTTGGTTGATTTCAATACTAGTGAAGCTCAATTGTCAACATGCTTGTTCACTAAGTCTAGCATGGGTTGGTTATGGCATAGAAGGCTTGGTCATGTTGGAATAAAACAATTGAATAGATTGGTTAAGCATGACTTAGTTAAGGGCTTGAAAGATGTTGTGTTTGAAAAGGATAAGCTTTGTAGCTCTTGTCAAGCCGGCAAACAAGTTGGAAACACCCATCCTAAGAAAAGCATGATGAGCACTAGTAAAGCATTTGAGTTATTGTACATGGATTTGTTTGGGCCAACACAATACACTAGTATCGGTGGAAACAAATATGGTTTTGTGATAGTGGATGATTACACTAGATACACATGGGTATTCTTTCTAGTGGACAAAAGTGATGTATTTGCAACCTTCAAATCATTTGTCAAACGCATTCACAATGAGTTTGAAACAACCATCAAGAGAGTTAGAAGTGACAATGGTAGTGAGTTCAAGAACACTAGAATTGATGAGTTATGTGATGAATTTGGAATTAGACATCAATTCTTGGCCAAGTACACACCTCAATCAAATGGCCTTGTTGAGAGTAAGAATAGAACACTCATTGATATGGCAAGGTCTATGCTTAGTGAGTACAATGTGAGTCAATCCTTTTGAGCTGAAGCTATCAACATGGCTTGCTATTGTAGCAACCGCCTCTATTGTCACCGATTGAAAGAGAAGACACCATATGAGCTCTTGAATGGTAGAAAGCCCAACATTGCATATTTTTGGGTCTTTGGTTGCAAATGTTATATCTTGAAGAAAGGCACAAGATTGGGCAAGTTTGACAAGAAATGTGATGAAGGATTCCTACTTGGTTACTCCACTACAAGCAAAGCATATAGAGTTTGGAATTTGGATAGTGGTACTCTTGAGGAGGTTCATGATGTTGAATTTGATGAAACCAAGGGTTCACAAGAAGAGAATGAGAACTTGGAAGATGTTAGAGGCATTCAACTTTCAAATGCCATGAAGAACATAGATTTTGGTGAATTGAGGCCTAGGCAAGTGAATGATGATGAAGATGATCAAGTGCAAGTGCTCTCCAACTCAAATGTGCAAGATGATACAAATCAAGTTAGTGCAAGTGACTCTCATGACATTGATCAAGATCAAGTGGCTAGTACATCATCTCAACCCAATGATCAAGCAAGTGCAAGCAATCAAGTTCCAATACTCCAACCAACAAATATTGCAAGAGATTATCCTTTGGACACTATAATTGGAGATATTTCAAGAGGTGTACAAACAAGATCAAGATTGGCATCATTTTGTGAACACTTCTCATTTGTGTCATCCATTGAACCAAAGAAGATAGATGAAGCTTTGAAGGACATTGATTGGATGAATGCTATGCATGAAGAATTGAATATCTTCACAAGAAATCAAGTATGGGAGTTGGTAGAAAGACCAAAGGGACACAATGTGATTGGAACCAAATGGGTCTTTAGAAACAAGCAAGATCAAGATGGGATAGTAGTAAGGAACAAAGCAAGATTGGTAGCACAAGGCTATACACAAGTTGAAGGTCTTGACTTTGGAGAAACATATGCCCCAGTTGCTAGATTGGAAGCAATAAGAATCTTGCTAGCCTATGCTTATGCCCACAACATCAAGCTCTATCAAATGGATGTTAAGAGTGCATTTCTCAATGGCTATATCAATGAAGAAGTATATGTTGAGCAACCTCCTGGTTTTGAAGATGACAAGAAGCCCAATCATGTATACAAGTTGAAGAAGGCATTGTATGGCTTGAAGTAAGCACCTAGAGCATGGTATGAAAGATTGAGAGACTTTCTCCTCTCTAAAGGGTTCATAATGGGGAAAGTTGACACCACTCTTTTCATCAAGAAGATTGGAAAAGATCTATTTGTTTTGCAAATCTATGTTGATGATATCATATTTGGATCAACCAATCAAGAATTTTGTGATGAGTTTGGAAAGATGATGGCTAATGAGTTTGAGATGTCCATGATTGGAGAGTTGAGTTACTTCCTTGGTCTTCAAATCAAGCAATTGAAGAATGGTACTTTTGTGAGTCAAGGCAAGTACATCAAAGACATGATCAAGAAGTTTGGCATGATTGATAGCAAAGTCATTAGCACACCAATGGGAACCAATGGCAACTTGGATAGTGATGCAAGTGGAAATATGGTGGATCAAAAGTTGTATCGGTCTATGATTGGAAGCCTACTCTATGTGACCGCATCAAGGCCGGATGTCATGTTTAGTGTATGCATGTGTGCAAGATTTTAAGCCTCACCAAGAGAAAGTCATTTGAAGGCTACAAAGAGAATATTGAGGTACTTGAAGCATACACCAAATATTGGTTTGTGGTATCCCAAAGGAGCAAAGTTTGAGCTAGTTGGTTACTCCGACTCGGATTATGCGGGATGCAAGGTTGAAAGGAAGAGCACCTTGGGCACATGTCAATTGTTGGGAAGATCACTTGTTTCATGGTCATCAAAGAAGCAAAATAGTGTTGTATTATCAACCGCCGAAGCCGAATATATATCCGCCGGTAGTTGTTGTGCACAAGTACTTTGGATGAAGGCCACTTTGAGTGACTTTGGAATCAAGTTCAAGAAAGTGACATTGCTATGTGACAATGAGAGTGCAATCAAGCTAACCAACAATCCGGTGCAACATGCAAGAACAAAGCACATTGATGTTCGCCACCATTTCATAAGAGATCACCAACAAAAAGGGGACATTTGCATTGAGAGTGTAGGCACCGAAGATCAACTTGCCGACATATTCACCAAGCCATTGGATGAGAAAAGGTTTTGCAAGCTAAGGAATGAGTTGAACATATTGGATTTCTCAAATATGTGTTGATGCACCCCCATTCATATGACATGCCCCTCCTTCGAGCAATCCAAGGTAAAAGATGATTGGCATGACATACATTCTTGCTAAGGACATGATTAGTGCACCTAGTCATATCTTCAATCTTATTAGGACCTTTCTAGTGGTTCTACTTTTTTAGGCTCATTCATGAAAATCAAATGATTTAGATGTCCATATGGTATCACTATTGCTTCTATGCTTGATTTGATCTAGTGATGGCATATGACATATTTATGGGCTTGTAAACCTAGTGTTTAATCTAGAAAATGAGCTATAAGTGTTTAACTCAACATGGTACAAGATAACCCTTATTTGGAGGTGTGAATAAGCTTGTCCTTGGATCAAACCGAGTTAAATATCTTTGGCAAACAATCTAGATTGGACCAAATTTAGGAAAATGATCCTCACCCCATTGATTGACATTGATAATCTCGACCCTACAAGTAATACTATCTACATTTAGAACCTTTGTGGTCATTGATGACAAAGGGGGAGAGAAACAAAGATATGGAGGAGAGAAACAAAGATAGTGAAAAAGGGAAAGAAACATAGATATCTTGACATATGACATAGGGGGAGAGATATGAAAAAGGAAAGGGATCAACTAAAATTTTGAGCACAGAAGTAGGGGGAGCAAGCTCATGAACTTGTATGGTGCATTTCATATGTTTGCTTGCATGGCACAAGTATTATTTACACATCCATGCTTGTGTGATGAATGTTAGTTGTTTGATTGAATGATGAAATGAAATCACTAGATAATTTTCATTTCCAAGTAAGTCTTTACAAGTGGTATCTTTCAAAGTATGTTTCCAAGTGATATTAAGCTAACCATGGTGCTAAGGATGGTATAAATGGTGCACTCCGATTGGTATCATGCTTCAAAGGTCCATCTCTTATACCTTAGCATCATTTGGTAGACATTGACTCCTATATTTCCTATCTAAGCGTATGTGCAAGCTATAATCCAAACTCTTAGCACATATGTAGGGGGAGCAATTGCTACCATTTAGGGTTCATGAAACTTGTCCATATCCTTTTACAATTGGTAAATATGCTTGGGCAAGCAACATGGATTCAATTGAATTTTAATTCATATCTTTGTACAAGGGTTGTCATCAATTACCAAAAAGGGGGAGATTGAAAGCTCTAGTTTGGTTTTGGTGAATTGATGAAACCCTAAGTGCTAACCTAGTTTATCAAGTGATCATGAGATAGGTAGCACACTTCAAGTGGAGAAGCTAATGAAGATCATAACATGATAATAGTGATGGCATGGCGGTGATCAAGGACTTAAACTTGAAAAGAAGAAAGAGAAAAACAAAAAGCTCAAGGCAAAGGTATAATTTGTAGGAGCTATTTTGTTTTGGTGATCAAGACACTTAGAGAGTGTGATCACATTTAGGTTTGATAGCCGTACTATTAAGAGGGGTGAAACTCATATTGGAATGCGGTTATCAAAGTGCCACTAGATGCTCTAACTCATTGCATATGCATTTAGGATCTAGTGGAGTGCTAACACCCTTGAAAATGTTTGTGAAAATATGCTAACACATGTGCACAAGGTGATACACTTGGTGGTTAGCACACTTGAGCAAGGGTGAAGAGAACGGAGGAGATGCCAGCATCAGTCATGTGATCGGACGCTGGATCCAAAAGCACTGGACGCTGACTGCCTGTGTCCGGTCGCGCTGACTGGCGGTACAGTAGCTAGGGTTTACCACCGGACGCTGGGCTATGTCTGGTCAAGGAAAACTGGTTTTTGACCCTTACTGTACTCGACCGGACGCTAAGGCTCCAGCGTCCGATCAGTTTTGTTGGAGCGTTCGGTCAGCCTCATAGCCGTTGACATCTGACGAACAGCGTTTGAAGCCAGTGACACATGGCGTCCAGTCAGTTCGACCGGAGCGTCTGGTCGTCCCGTGTTGTGCCCAGTAAAGGGGCATAATGGCTCTATTTCATGGGGCTTCTATTTAAGCCCCTTGGCCGACTATGGCTCATATCTTTGGCCATTTTCATTGACATAGCAACCTTGTGAGCCTAGCCAAAGTCCTTCCACTCATCTCCGTGATTGATTCATCATCATAGTGAGATTGGGAGTGAATCCAAGTGCATTGCTCGAGTGATTGCATCTAGAGGCACTTGGTGTTTGTGTTTCGCTGCAGATTTCGCTTGTTACTCTTGGTGGTTGCCGCCACCTAGACGGCTTGGAGCAGCGAGGATCATTGAGCAGAGGGTGGTGGTTGTCTCCGGCTCTGATCGTGGTGATTGTGAGGGGTTCTTAACCTTTCCTCGGTGGAGCGCCAAAAGGTACTCTAGTGAATTGCTCGTGGCTTGTGTGATCCTCATCTTGTGTTGGTTGTGCGGCACCCTATTGAGGGTTTGGCATGTGAAGCCAATTAGCGCGTGAACCTCTAAGTGAGTGAATCGCCACAATGAGGAGTAGCTTGCTGACAAGCAAGTGAACCTCGGTAAAAATCATTGTGTTCATCTTTTGATTCCGAGGTGATTGGTCTTCATTGTTATTCATCCTTGTGATTAATTGGTTCACTCCTCGATACGGCAGTATAACTATCTTGAGCACTCTCTTTACCGCAAACTAGTTGACAAGCTCTTTAGTGTAGCTAGTTGTGAGAGCTTGCTTGCTTGGTTGGTGTGGCTCTTTAGTTAGCCTTTGAGAGCACACTAACATAGGGTAGTGTCATAGCTTTTGTGTGAATATACACTATCTAAACTAGAATTGTAGTAGGTGGCTTGCATTTTGAGTAGGCTAGCGCAACACTTGCTTCGTCTCATAATTGTCTAACCTTTTTATTAAGTGTTGTTGTAGAAATTTTTATTAGGCTATTCACCCCCCTCTAGCCATTAGGACCTTTCATGCGGGTGAGATGGCACAGCGGCGTGACTAGGGCAAGCACGAGCATGGTGGGTAGGGTAGGTGTAGGAGCGGCGTAGCGTACGGGATGAGGATGGAATATATGGTGGCCCCCATGTGATAGACAAGGGAAGGAAGTTGAGATCCATGCAGATTCATCTGACCGGACGCACCGGTGGCGATGACCAGACGCTGCCACCCAGAGTCTGGTCGACAACAGAAAGGTCCAAAACCCCTCAAATCATAATCGGACACGTCTGATTACCCTTGACCAGACGTAGCTAGAGTCCGATCGATCCTGAGTTCGTCTTCTTCGTTTGACTGGACAAAGGGTCACCTTCACATGGGATGCTGGAAGAACATTGTGTAGCATCTGATCACTTCTTTGCTGCATCTATTCACCTCCTATGAACTGACCGAACACTGGAAGCAGAGTCCGGTGCAGCATCCGGTTGCTATATTTCAGTGAATCTTTAAAGTTCCTTCGCGTTGCCTTTTCCCAATCAAGTCTCAACTTCAATAAGACACAAATAAACACCAATTGGGACTGATGTGAGAGACCTCTCTCAAACCCTCAAATTTTTCAAAATATTTTGCCTTACGCTATAATTCTTTTTTAGGAAAATATGCAATAAAATGGGCGAGGAGCATCATGTGACCACACAAGAGGGTTATATGACCAATAGGAGCTTCAAATGCTCTCCCTAATTGTGGACAAACATAGCGGGTGCTCAAAAGATAACCGAAAAGAAACGACAAAGCAACACACATGCATATGCAATGCAATACTTGAAAGTAATTCTAATTGCTTGTCAAGTTTGATCCATGATTAAGCTTCTTCACACGCTTTTCGGCGGTTATCTTAACCATGTTAGACAAGCTCTAAGTGCAATATTAGAAATTAAACATGTTGTATATTACAATGCAACGCAAGGGACAACACAAGCTCATTTTTTAGTGAAGTTACTAAAATCAAGCACATTGAGCTCATTCCTCAAACGACAAAATGTAGCCTCATCTAGCGGTTTAGTGAAGATATCTGCCAATTGATCCTCGGCCCTTACACCTTCTAGTGATATATCATTTTTAGCAACATGATCTCTAAGAAAGTGATGGCGGATATCTATGTGCTTGGTGCGAGAGTATTGAACCGGATTATTAGCAAGCTTTACCGCACTCTCATTGTCACACAAAAGAGTTACCTTTTCTAGAACTACACCATAGTCTAGCAAAGTTTGCTTCATGTAAAGAATTTGTGCACAACAAGCACCCGCAGCAATGTATTCCACTTCGGCGGTGGACAAAGCCACACTATTTTGCTTCTTGGAGATCCAAGACACTAGTGATCTACCAAGCAAATGGCACCCTCCGGATATGCTTTTTCTATCAATTTTGCAACCAGCATAATCTGAATCGGAATAGCCAACTAGTTGGAATCTAGCTCCTTTGGGATACCAAAGACCAATGCTTGGTGTGTGCTTAAGGTACCTAAGGATTCTTTTAACGACAACCAAATGAGCTTCCTTAGGATTAGCTTGAAATCTAGCACACATACACACACTAAACATGATGTCGGGCCTAGATGCGGTCAAATATAATAAGCTGCCAATCATAGAGCGGTAGAGAGTTTGATCAACCATTTTACCTCCCTCATCTAGGTCGAGATGTCCATTTGATGGCATAGGTGTATTGATTGGCTTACATTCATCCATTTTCAACCTCTTGAGAAGGTCCTTGGTATACTTTTCTTGAGAAATGAAAATCCCTTCTCTCATTTGCTTGATTTGAAAACCAAGAAAGAATGTAAGCTCTCCAATCATAGACATCTCAAACTCCTTCGACATCAATTCACCAAACTCTTTGCAATAATCTTCATTTGATGAGCCAAATATGATATCATCAACATATACTTGACAAATGAAGATCTCTCCATCAAGCTTCTTGATAAATAGTGTGGTGTCGACCTTCCCAATGGTGAAGCCCTTCTCAATGAGGAAGTCCCGAAGGCGTTCATACCAAGCTCTTGGGGCTTGCTTGAGCCCATATAGCGCCTTGGATAACCTATAAACATGATTAGGATATATAGGGTCTTCAAACCCGGGAGGTTGATCAACATAGACTAGTTTATTTATGAAGCCATTTAAAAATGCTCTTTTAACATCCATTTGATATAATTTCATTTCATAATGCGATGCATATGCAAGGAGGATACAAATAGCTTCAAGTCTTGCAACCGGTGCAAAGGTCTCTCCAAAATCCAACACTTCAACTTGAGAGAACCCCTTTGCAACTAGGCTTGCCTTGTTCCTCACAATAATGCCTTGATCATCTTGCTTGTTGCGGAACACCCACTTTGTTCCAATGACTCTTGCACCTTGTGGTCGCTCTTCAAGTGTCCAAACTTCATTGCAGGTGAAGTTGTTCAACTCTTCATGCATGCCATTTATCCAATCCAGATCTTGAAGAGCTTCTTCTACATTTGTAGGCTCAATGCAAGAAACAAACGAGTGATGTTCAATAAATGAAGCAATTTTTTGAGAGCGAGTCATTACACCCTTTGAAGGACTCCCTATGATGAGATCTTGTGGATGTGCTTGTAGTAGAGGTGAATTTCTTCTATCAACCACTTGAGGGGAGGTTGTGGAGCATCAACATCTTGTGCTTGTGCCACCATTTGATAATGAGAGATATGAGTATCTTTATTTTCTACTCTCCCATCTTTATCACCATCTTGTGGCACATTTGATGAAGAAGGTGGATCAATCACTTATACATCATCTTCATCATCTTTAGGCTTGATGTCTCCAACTAGAATGTTCTTCATAGCCTCCCTCAATTGTTCATCACTTACATCATCAAGATTCTCATGTGCTCCTTGGGAGCCATTAGATTCATCAAATTCCACATCATATGTTTCTTCAACCAAGCCGGTGGCATGATTAAATACTCGATATGCTTTGGACTTTGATGACTAACCAACAAGAAAACCAATATCACAACATCTTTAAAACTTCCCTAGGTGTTGCTGCTTCTTATAGATGTAGCATTTGCAACCAAACACCCAGAAGAATGAGACATCTGACTTCTTCCTATTGAGCACTCATAAGATATCTTGCCAAGAAACTTTTGAAGGAATAGACTATTGGATGCATAACATGCGGTGTTGATAGCTTCTGCTCATAGAACTTCGAGTTTGTTGTACTCATCAAGCATTGTTCTTACAAGTGGATAAGTGTCCAGTTATTTCTCTCAACTACACTATTTTGTTGAGGAGTATATGTTGCGGAGATCTCATGCTTGATCCCAACTTCATCACAATAAGCTTCAATGTTTGTGTTGTCAAACTCTTTTCCATTATCACTTCTTATCTTCTTGAGCTTCACTTCAAATTCATTTTGTGCTCTCTTGACAAACTTCTTGAAACATGAAGTCACTTCAGTCTTGTCATGAAGGAAGAACACCCAAGTATATCTAGAGTGGTCATCAACTATCACAAGACAATAGAGGTTTCCTCCCAAACTCTTGTAAGTTGTTGGTCCAAATAGATCCATGTGGAGAAGCTCTAGCACTCTTGTTGTTGACATGTAAGCTTTTTGTTGGATGAGTGTTTGCAACTTGCTTGCCGGCTTGACATGCACTACAAAGCTTGTCCTTCTCAAATTTCACATCATTCAAATCTCTCACCAATTCATTCTTCATTAGCTTCTTGAGTGAGCACATCCCAACATGTGTAAATCTTCTATGCCATAGCCACCCAAGTAAAGTTTTGGTGAATAGACATGTTTTCAAGTTTGCATCTTCGGATGTGAAATCCACTAGATATAGGTTGTTGTATCTAAATCCCTTGAATATGACTTGATCATCATCTTTCTTTGATACAACCACTTCCTTCTCGGTAAACAAGCATTGAAAGCCAAGATCACACAATTGACCAACGGGTAGCAAGTTGAAGCTTAAAGAAGCAACATATAGCACATTTGATATTGAATGATCATTTGATATTGCAACTTTGCTCAATCCTTGAACTTTGCCCTTTGAATTATCACCAAATGTTATCCTTTCTTGACCATCTACTTCTTCGTCTAGTGAGGTGAACATACGAGGATCACCGGTCATATGTTGAGTGCAACCACTATCAATAACCCAATGACTTCCACCGGTCTTGTAGTTCACCTACACATAAGAGATCAAGCTTGTTGTTTAGGGACCCAAACTTGATGAGGGCCCTCGACTTTCTCAACAAGTGACTTTGCAACCCAAATTTTCTTAGGCCTATTCTTGTTGGGTGGACCTAAGAACATGACTTTCATTTTTCCACTAGAATCCTTTCTAAGCATGTAATGAGCACTGAAGGCAAAGGGTCTAGCATGCTTGGGCAAGGGTTGTGGTGGTGGAGCTTGACACTCATGGGAAAAGTGACATTCTTGTCCACACTCAAAACATCTCTTTGGCTTAGGCTTTGACTTGTGTTGTTATTGATGTTGAGCTTGAGCCTTCTTCTCTTGATTTGCCAAATACCCAATACCACTTCTATCCATCTTCATGACGGTGTTCATGAGTAGCTCACTTTGGAGATATTGGCCTCTTGTGAACTTGCTCAAGCCTATCTTAAGATGTTCTTTCTCCAACTTGAGCTTCTTGTTCTCCTCTCTAAGTTCATCATGATTTTTCTCCATCTTGAGTCTCTTGTTCTCTTCTTTAAGCTTCTCATTCTCAAGAGCTATGTCACAATCATGGTCAAGATTCTCTATCACAATTGTGTTGGTGGTTGAGAGCTTTTCAAGATCTTTCTTGTGCTTTTCATTCTCATTCTTGAGCTTGACATACTCATCATAGTTGTCGGCCTCAACCACCTTCTTGCCTTTGCTACTAGAACACTTCTCAATACTCTCAACAATCAAATCATCACATGATGTAGCTATATCAATCTTAACAACATGGTTAGTAGCTTCATGTGTCTCATTAGATAATAGCTCATGAGAAACAACAAGATTATCATGATTAACCTTAAGCTTTGTGTACTCTTCTTTTAGCAAATTGTTGTAACAACCCAAAAATCCACACACCAAAAATCACAACTACAAAATTTTTTGTTTTAACCCCATGCAATGTTGAGTGACAACTGTAGGAGCCAACCCTAGGTGTTGCATTAGTTGTAACCCAACTAATCAATTTCATGAGCATGGCATGTCATTTGTTAATTATGTTTATTCAAATACTAACAAATAAAATATAGCATATGTTGTTAACTCAAATGGTGATTTGGATTTTCATTTGTTTTAAGTAATGCCTAACAACTCCTTTAAAAGAAATAAACCATAAAGTAATTATTAACCAAACCAAGGAATAAATGCTAAAAGAGGAAACTATTTCCATTTTTGTATAACAAAACTATACTTATTTTTGTTATACAAAATAGCTAAATAAAGTTCCTAATATGTATAAGAGTGTTGTGAACCACACATCTAATAATCCAATGGATGAGGTACACCAGATTTGAATTCCAACTCCAAATCAAATTTGAATTCAAACAAAGAAGAAAAACAAAACAGAAAAAGAAAAGAAGAAAAAGCCTCACAGCCCAGCTTCACGCGCAGGTCGGCCCAACCCGCGCGACCAAACTACCGGCCCAACCCTCCACTTCTCCCCCTCTGCTAGCCCACGTGCGGCTGCAAGTAGGCCTAGCCTGATCGCGCGCGGCCCACGCAGCCAGCCTGCACGCCGCTCACGCCCGCACACCCCTTTCACCTCGCCTGCAGCCGCTGCCACACGGGCCCCACACATTAGCCACCCCCCAGCCATAGTGTCGTCTTCCTCCCCACGCTGAACACTCCTCCGACCAAGCCCCGACCGGCGTGGTAGGTGCGGGCTAGGGGGTCACACGAATCTCCTGGCCCTGTCCCCTTGGTGCCGCACCCATGCAACCCTTACGCCAACCACCCGTGCCCGCGATGCCGTCCGATGCAATCGGCGCATCGTCTGTTGTTCGCGCCATCTGCCATTGGAGCTTGGAGCTCAGCTATAAAAGCCTCGGCCTCAGGAGCCCTAGCGCATTCCCATCGCCCCACTGCCACCTTATGGCAAATCACTTCACACCAAGCCAGAGAAGGGAGGGGAAGAAGGAAGGGGGAGGGAGGAGGGAGAAGGAGCAGCCATCGGAGCACCACCGAAGCTGCCGGAACAGGAGATGATGCCACGATTGGCTATAGTAGCGCTACACTGCTTCCGGAGCTACACAACCTCGAACCGCCACTGCATCACCACCCTATCTCCCATGACACCAACGGTGAGCCTGGTCCTTCCCTGCTCGCCGCAAGACCATGCTGCTCCGGCCATGGCGCTCCACACCGGGAGCGCGTAGGCCAAGGCTGTCTTCGGCCTCTGGGTACACACACACTCACGCGCACATCCACGACCACGCCGAGACTGCCCCACCGGCGCCCCATAGTGCTCCTGTGTGCCTTGCCATCGCCACCATGCTGCCGTGGAGGCCGTGGAGCCCCTACCGGCCACATGGGGACCCGAAGCCCCGCCTTGAGTCCCTAGACGCCCTTGCCATGCCCCCACGGATTCGCATAAGCCCTTATCCGCCCAGTCGAGCCACCAGGGAGCCTACATGCGTGACCTTACCACCGGCAAGCACCACCGAGCCGCCGACCACCATGGCCAATGCCCTAGGAAGCCCTGGCCGCCACCTTGACCCTACCACCTCCTCGCCGGGGCCTGGCAAAGCTTTTTCCCACCTCAATTAGACGCCATCGCCGCTGTGGAAGACTCACCGATGAGCACACCACCGGCGGGAACATGTCGGGAGGGAAGCAGAGGAATCCTTCCTTGCCGGCCGCATGCGCCTACACCCGGTGCACATAGGCCATGCCGAAGGAAGGAAGGGTGGACTCGGTCCACCGAGGACCTAGCCTACGGTCCATGTACCGTGAACACCAGTTCACCGTGAGCCACGTGATGTGGGCTGAGCTGTGGACGAAGCCCAGCGGAGGCCCAAGGTTGTGACGTGGCTGCGTCACAGCATGCCACATGGCGGGCTGAGCCCGACACAAATCCAGCCCAGTCCAGGCCCAACTGACCCAGTTCAAACCCGGTCCGTGTTGATCGTTGATCGGTCAACATTGACGGTTGACCTGGCCCCACATGTCAGCGGCACAGAGACTCCGGACCCACTCGTCAGTGAGTGACATCAAGCTGACATCATGACGACATCATGTGGGTCCCACCTATCAGTATCAACACAGCCAAGGTGATGTCATGCTGATGTCACAATGACATCAGCTGCTAACGTCAGCAGCACTGGCCCTACACATTAGTGACCTTGATCCATTGACCATTGACTCACCCATTGACTTGATGTTGACTTTGGCTGGACCCACATATCAGTGACTCAAGAGTCCCTAGTCCCACCTGTCGGAACTGATGACATTGATGACATCATGCTGACGTCAAGATGACGTCAGCAGGACCCCCACTTGTCAGCTCGGAGCCAAAATGATGATGTCATGCTGATGTCATGCTGACGTCAGCATGCCACGTGGACCAGTCATAGCATGACACGTGTCAGCCTAGGATTAATTCAGCCTTTTCCATTTTCAGAAATGATTTAAACTTTAGAAATTCATAACTAATTCATACGACCTCAGAAAAATACAAAACTAGGACCAAAATTCATCTAAAATCGAGCTTTATGCAATGAACCCATGTTTGAGTGCATTTGGCTCTTTTGAATTTTCATTGCTTCTTTGTGCTATTTTATAGATGTCGCTAACACGACTATAATATGATCGTTGCAGACTCGAAGGAGAACTAGACAGACGAGGATCGTGAGTACCGTGAGGAGAACGGAGACGACTACACTGAAGGTGCCATATCCCAACCAATCTCATAGCACCTATTATGCATGGCTAATATAGAACTGCTATTGCTTTACTTTACTGTTATAATCATACTATGATAGGACTTGCATGGTAGTATGCTTACTTGATGGCCTCTACCTTGACGCAACCTTACCCCTACATACCCTGCTATTAGGCTAGACACACGCTTACTGCTATATTTCATTACTTGTACTTCTACTATGCTTATACTACATTAATGCGTGGTGTTTCTGGACTATGGGGAGAGTGCTGCATGTGTGACTTGGGTGTGTGGAGGGTGAGGGTTGTGTCGACCAAGTTGGAGTATATGACAAGCCTGGGGCAAGTCTTGCCATGGGGTGCTACCTGGGCACCCCTAGAATGGATACCTGTGGTGGGTAAATGGTATACGAAGTGGTCCTAGGTATGAACCTGTGATGGGAGGAGCCCGGGATGGAGGTGTTGTGGTGGCACGATAAATGGAAACCCTGATGAAGACATTCTGGCTTGGTCATCCCTAAGGACTTACTAGTACTCAGACTCATCGGGAAGCCTTACATACCACTTGCCCTATATGGTGTGGGACGGCCGGACTACTTGGTAGGATATTACCACTACTGCTAGGTTGATAGCGAATAGTGTAAGGAGGTACGAGGCGTGAAGGATTTCCCCCACACCCTTCCAAGACTTCATGGAGACCTTGTGGACCTAGCTCATGACTCATAGTTTCAGCCACCCCAGACTAGACTTGGGGTGTACCAGGACTGAATGGTAGAGTGGCATTATCCTAGGCTAGCAAGCAGCCGGAATCAACCTAGTTGACAACGGTCAGCAAGGAAGGTAGATCTTGTGGTTATGTAAAACCTCTACAGAGTGTATGGTTGATCGATCGATACATGTGCCGACTTGTCGGCTATGGACCTTTCCTGGGTTTCGCTTAAACTAGATAGCGAGATGAGTCCTTCTCTTCTTCCCCTATGAGAGAGTGTTGGTCGTAGCCAGGGGCTACGGGCCTTGAGACAGTGCCAAGAGGGAGTTGGCCTGTCGACTGAGAGATGGTATGGTGATGGTGTGGATGGTGGTATATCAATCCTAGGATCGAAACCTAGCTCTAGAAAGGGAATGGGGTGGAATGTGTGTGGGAATGGAGTTAAAACTTGACCAACTATTATTATATACTCGATATGCTATTGCTTAGGAAACCCCAGCCTTATAGGTTCCTTTTGATTATATCCAACTTGCATCCAATTTCCACAAAGCAATGCTCATAGGGTGGGAGTGGCCAGTACAAACCATACTGATAAATTTTGGCATATAGGTTCCGCTGAGGAGTTTAGCACCGAGGAGTTTGACGGTTGAGGGGTTCATGCCTACGCTCGAGTTTGGCGATCTTATCTTCAAGTTGTTCTGAATGAATGCTACTTTTGATTCCGCCAATGCGGTGTTGTAATAATTTATGTACTTCCACACTATTTGTTCTCTGATATTATCATTGTATGGATGTGATATTTGATTGGAATTTGGATAATATGATCTACAACGGTCTTATTACACTTCGACGCTATGGATTTCCCTTCGCAGAAATCAAGGGCGCTTCAGTTGGTATCAGAGCCATACTTGACCATTACAAAACCCTTAGAAATGGATGAAGGAATAGGACGTGAACAGCCCTTCTTTCGGTTATATACCGACCCTGCATTTACTTTTATGCATGGCTTATCTATTATTGACCTACTAACTCCTGTTCCTTAAAACATGCAGATGGCAACGAACATCGACTGGCCGCCTCTAGGACCGCTACCTTTGGACCACGCCAAGCTTACCTTTGACCTACGTGAGCTCAGGGGTTTTGCACAGACCCTCTATCGAGTTCTCGTCACGTTAGGAGTCCCCGACAAGCTTGTCAAGGTCACCTGCACCAGGAAGCTAGCTCAGGAAGGAGGAATTGAAGGACCGATTGTCACCTCAGTTGAGTTCCCAGCTAGCACTACCTTACCTTCTGTCCTAGCTTTCACCGAGTTGGCTATAGAGGACACAGTCGAGGAGAGACTACAAGCTATCTCACACAAGGCACTTCGCAGAGTGATGAGGGACCATTACGAGCACCTAAAGACGATAGAGTTCCGTCTACTTCCCCAGGCCCTCGACCTCAGCCTTACCCCTAGTGAGCAGAGCTTCACAGTCAGTAGAGTTATCTTTGCCGAGGAGGATAGATGCCTTCGTGTCTCAGCTATCCACCTACTGGAGCAGGACAGGTACGTGACCCAGCTAGAGCTGAGGAGATGACAGGACCAGGCCCTTCTATGGGAGTACCAGGAGCGAGACTCATAGGGAGCACAAGAGCGAGCTAGTCTACTTGAGACAGTTGCCAAGCTACAGGACGAGCTCAACCGTTGTGAAGAAGTCCACAGAGCCAAGGTCGCTGACTTACAGGACAAAGCAGCTGACCTAGGCAATAGGAACTGCTACCTCGATAGCAAGGTCTTGGAGTTGTAGAGAGAGTTGGACGACAAGAAGGTTGAGTTCAACCGCAGGGGAGACAGAGAGAGGTCCAAGGGGATTGATATGCTAAAAATCCAATCTCGGAACAAGACCATGACCCAGGAGCTAGAGGAGTTCAGGAAGAAGGCCGTTCGCAACCAAGGTCACCTGATCGAGGCGCTCAGGCAGAACGAGTACCTATAGGACAAGTGTGAGAGGACATGGCAGGCGTGGCAAAAGTCTGATAGGAAGCGCCTCGGGGAGATGAAGGGTATGTGGGATCAGCTACCCAAGGATATTCGTAGCAAGACGAAGCCTAGGATAGAGGAGTTTGAGTTAGCTCCGACTTGCCTCAACCTAGACGCCTGCCCTACCCTACCTGGAGCCAAGCCTACTGAGGAGCTCACCGAGGCCTTGAAGTACGTGTCCTGACTTCACAAGTCAGACAAGGAGATCGAGACCGAGAATAGTCGTATCCTAGCTACGGTATATGAGTTAGAGTAAATGACCCTGCGTGGTCATGAGTCATGTCAGTGGCTTCCATAAGTTGTACCCCATGATGTACCCCTTATGAGATGTAATATGAGACACTAATGCATAGTACAATTCTCACAAGTCTTCAAGTGTAGCTACTAGAGATGATGCTATGTAATAAAACCCATGTAATGAATGTTTTGGATCTTATTGCATTTTATGGATCTTATTGCTTCTTTGTAATGAGTGTTGGATAGTATAAGTGTTTTTCTTTAAATCGTCAAAATTATGTAATCATACTAAATTATAAGCATTTATGGCACAATCACTAAAATTCCTATGATCCATGTTGCAGATGCCGAACCGCTGATCTAATCGCCTAATGAACCGTGGACATGCGCCCACCCCTGAACTAGTTGAACCAAATGGGGGGCGTGGTGGCAACAACCATGGCCATGGCTGTGGCCATGGACGTGGAGGGATACCCTTCAACCTAGAGAATACCCTGCTGCCTAAGGAGAACATTCCGCCACCACCACCACCGAACCTGGCAGAAGTGATGGCACAACAGACTCAACTTCTTGCAGCTCTTGTTAACGGAGCAAATCATCGCCAGAGAGGACAGCAGAATGACTTCCAAAGGAAGTTGGAAGGATTTCTAAAGCTAAGGCCACCTACCTATGATGGCACCGACCCTGACCGCTTGTGGCCGATGACTGGCTCAAGGAGATGGAGAAAAAGCTTGACCTTACTACTTTCACCGACGATGAGTGTGTTGGAGCTGCCACACACCAGCTCATAGGTGCAGCACGCACTTGGTGGGATAGTTTCAGTGATTCCCATGAGGACCCTGCCAACATCTCATGGGATGAGTTCACCGAAGCATTCACTGAGTATCACATTCCCAAGGGTATCATGGAGGCCAAAGCTGAGGAGTTCCGCAACATCAAGATGGGAAAGGACAGGGTGACTGAGTACACTACTCGTTTCACCAACCTTCTACGCTATGCACCTTCCTATGTTGTGAACTCTGAGAAGGAGAAGCTGTACTATTGTCGCAAGGGACTTAACCCGCACATCAAGCTAAAGTTTGGTGGTATTGAGAGTAACACGTTGTGTGCTCTAGTGGATTGCTGCATCTAGATTGAGAAGGACTGTGCTGAAGCTAGAGAAGAGTACAGGGAGAGGAAGCGTAAGCCTAAGGAGTCCTTCCATGGCTGTGATCGCAAGAGGTTCCACAGAGATGCACCATCCAGGGAACGCTCTCGCCACAACAGGGATGACAACCCTAGATAATGTAGGGGTAGTGAAGGCTACACCGCCAAATACTCCCGCCCTGCTCAGGATTGTTACACCTGGGACCGTTATGCTCAGGACCGCAACACTCAGGACCGTTTCAACCGTCCCCGCTCAGCGAATGAATGCCTAGCACAGAACCGCCCTGCGCCAAGCACTACAAACTAGAAGGCACCCACGCCAACCCCTATAGGCGGTACGCCTTTCACCTGCTTCGCTTGTGGTCAACCAGCTCACAAAGTCACTGAGTGCCCTCAGAACTCAGCCGCTCAGAAGTCTCAGTTCAAAGGATCTGCTACCCGTGGACGTCTCAACCATCTGGACGCGAAGGAAGC
The DNA here is from genome assembly GCF_019320115.1 of Miscanthus floridulus. Classification (NCBI taxonomy): domain Eukaryota; kingdom Viridiplantae; phylum Streptophyta; class Magnoliopsida; order Poales; family Poaceae; genus Miscanthus; species Miscanthus floridulus. The sequence continues at coordinate 44,758 of NW_027098224.1, forward strand.
ATAGGCTACCCCTGACGTTGTATACGGTATGTTTTTAGTTAATGGCAATACTGCATCAGTTCTATTTGACTCTAGAGCAACTTGTTCTTACATATCATCCAAGTTTGCATGAGAGCATGACCTGCCTGTAACCCCACATGGAAAGCCTATCATCACCAGCTCACCTTTAGGAGACCTAGAGTGCACCCACATCTGTAAGGGAGTGAGTCTTGCCATTGAGGGTCTTACCTTTAAAGCCGACCTAACCCTGTTACCTTCCACGAACCTAGATGTCATCTTAGGCATGGATTGGCTAACCATTCACCGAGGTATTATATCATGTTCACCTAGATACATCCAAGTGACCCACCCATCAGGCCAAGTTATTAGATGTGAACCCCAGTCTAGAAAGTCCACCTCTATCCTATGTGCCCTTAAAGCCAGTTCAGAATCACAAAAGGAGGAGAAGACAGTTCATGATGTGCCTATGGTTAGAGACTATCCCGATGTATTCCCTAAAGAATTACTAGGTATGCCACCAGACCGTGATGTAGAGTTCATTATTGATCTTTTGCCGGGAACAGGACCTATTGCCAAGAGACCCTATCACATGTCAGTTGATGAACTGGCCAAGCTCAAGAAATAGCTTGATGAGCTCATCTCGAAGGGATATATCAGACCCAGTGCTTCACCCTAGGGATCCCCCGTTCTATTTGTTAAGAAGAAGGATGGCTCAATGAGAATGTGCATTGACTACTGGAACTTGAACGCAGTCACCATCAAGAACAAGTACCCTCTGCCAAGAATCGATGATCTGCTTGATCAGCTTCGAGGTGCCAAGTATTTCTCCAAGATTGATCTTAGATCTGGCTATCATTAGATGAAGATTTGAGAGAGTGACATCCCAAAGACAGCTTTTGTGACTAGGTATGGGCAGTTTGAGTTCACTGTGGTGTCCTTTGGACTCACGAATGCTCTAGCATACTTCATGAACATGATGAATAAGGTTTTCCTGGATGAACTAGATACATTCGTGGTAGTATTCATTGATGACATCCTTGTTTATTCACCCACCACCGAAGAACATGAACACCATCTGAGAACTGTGCTTGAGAAACTAGCCCAACATCAGCTCTACGCAAAGTTTAGCAAGTGCGAATTTTTGCTATAGGAAGTTGCCTTCCTAGGCCATGTACTATCAGCCAAAGGTGTCGCAGTTGACCCAACCAAGATTGAAGCTGTGAAAGAGTGGGATCAACCCCGTAATGTGACCGAAGTCAGAAGTTTCTTGGGATTGGCTGGATATTATCGCCGATTCATCGAAAACTTCTCTAAGATAGCCCATCCGATGACCAACCTTCTAAAGAAGACTAAGGAGTTTGAATGGATGCCCGAGTACGAACGAAGCTTCTAGGAATTGAAACAGAAGCTTACCACAACTCCTGTGCTAGCATTGCCTGGTATCCGAAAATATTTTGTGGTCTATTGTGATGCATCCCGTCAAGGACTTGGTTGTGTATTGATGCAAGGTGGAAGAGTGATAACTTATGCTTCTCGACAGTTGAAAGAACACGAGAATCGTTACCCTACTCATGATCTTGAGTTAGCAGTAGTTGTGCATGCCTTGAAGATCTGGAGACACTACTTGATAGGCAACAGGTGTGATATCTATACGGATCACAAGAGCTTGAAGTACTTTTTCACTCAGGAAGATCTAAATATGAGGCAATGTCGATGGCTAGAGTTGATCAAAGATTATGACCTAGAAATTCACTATCATCCGGAAAAAGCTAATGTAGTCGTAGATGCTCTTAGTCGCAAGAGTTACTGTCACACCTTGATCACTAAATCCGTACCACCAGAGCTCAAGGAAGAGATTGATGATTTCCAACTTGAGATACTACCGCATGGCTCGTTAAATGAGCTCCGCATATAGTATGATCTCACTGATCGCATCCATCAAGCTCAGAAAAGCTACAAAGAGATCGAATATCTCTATGGTCGGATGAAACTAGGCTACAAGACCAACCACCATGAAGATGAACAAGGAACCATCTGGTTCAAGGATATAATTTGTGTTCCTTCTGATCCAGCACTATGAGAGGAAATTCTGTCTGAGGCACATAATTCTAAGTATTGTATCCACCCTAGAAATTCAAAGATGTATCAAGACTTGAAGAAACACTTTTGGTGGAAAGGCATGAAGATAGACATTGCGGGACATGTGGCACGATGTGACACCTGTAATAGAGTCAAGGCTGAACATCAAAGGCCTGCAGGATTGCTAAAGCCCTTGACGTTCCCGAGTGAAAATGGGAGAGAATATCCATGGATTTCATAGTTGGATTGCCCTGTTCATAGAAAGGCAATGATTCCATCTGGGTGATTGTTGATCGTTTGACCAAGATTGCTCACTTTGTACCAGTTAAGACCAAGATCGATGCCGAAAAATTAGCAGATCTATATGTTGCGCATATTCTCAGACTGCATGGAGCTCCCTCTAGTATTGTATCTGATCATGGTCCTCAGTTTGTGTCCTGATTTTGGGAATTGGAACCAAACTTGATTTCAGTACCGCTTATCACCCACAGATAGATGGATAGACAGAACGAGTAAATCAGATCTTAGAAGACATGCTTCGCGCTAGTGTACTGAATTATGGCTCTGATTGGGAGAAATGCCTACCCTATGCAGAGTTCTCTTACAACAACAGCTACCAAGCCAGTATCAAGATGTCACCATTTGAAGCTCTGTATGGCAGACCTTGCAAGACACCTTTGATGTGGTCCCAATCGGGAGAAAGATCGTTCTTTGACTCCGCTAAGATTCAAGATGCCGAAGAAGGAGTTGCTCAAGTGAAGGAGAATTTGAGAATTGCCCAAAGTTGATACAAGAGCTATGCTGACAAAAGAAGAAGAGAACTTGAGTTCAATGTGGGAGATTTTGTCTATCTCAAGGTATCCCCGCTACGTGGAACTGTTAGATTCCATGTGAAAGGAAAGCTAGCCCCTAGATTTGTTGGGCCATACAAGATCCACAAAAGGATTGGAAAACTCGCGTACAAACTTGAGCTACCTGAGGAATTGGTGGGTGTACATCCCATATTCCATGTCTCACAGCTACGCAAGTGTTTGAGAGAGCCCGATGAAGTAGTTCCAACTGATACACTTGACATTCATGATACTCTTGAGTATAAAGAACATCCTATCAAAATTCTGGGCAGAGATACCAAAGAGACCCGAAGCAAGACTATTCCTATGTGCAAGATCCAATGGAGCAATCACACAGAGAGAGAAGCAACATGGGAGAAAGAGTTTGACCTCCGGCTACACTATCCTTATCTCTTTGAAGAGTACGTTACGCTTAAATCTCAGGGATGAGATTCTGTTAAGGGGGTAGGACTGTAACAACCCAAAAATCCACACACCAAAAATCACAACTACAAAATTTTTTGTTTTAACCCCATGCAATGTTGAGTGACATTTGTAGGAGCCAACCCTAGGTGTTGCATTAGTTGTAACCCAACTAAACAATTTCATGAGCATGGCATGTCATTTGTTAATTATGTTTATTCAAATACTAACAAATAAAATATAGCATATGTTGTTAACTCAAATGGTGATTTGGATTTTCATTTGTTTTAAGTAATGCCTAACAACTCCTTTAAAAGAAATAAACCATAAAGTAATTATTAATCAAACCAAGGAATAAATGCTAAAAGAGGAAACTATTTCCATTTTTGTATAACAAAACTATACTTATTTTTTATATACAAAATAGCTAAATAAAGTTCCTAATATGTATAAGAGTGTTGTGAACCACACATCTAATAATCCAATGGATGAGGTACACCAGATTTGAATTCCAACTCCAAATCAAATTTGAATTCAAACAAAGAAGAAGAAAAATAAAACAGAAAAAGAAAAGAAGAAAAAGCCTCACAGCCCAGCTTCACGCACAGGTCGGCCCAACCCGCACGACCAAACTACTAGCCTAGCCCTCCACTTCTCCCCCTCTACTGGCCCATGTGCGGCTACAAGTAGGCCGGGCCTGACCACGCGCGGCCCATGCAGCCAGCCCGCACGCCGCTCACGCCTGCACACCCCTTTCACCTCGCCTGTAGCCGCTGCCACATGGGCCCCACACGTCAGCCACCACCCCAGCCACAGTGTTGTCTTCCTCCCCACGCCGAACACTCCTTCAAGCAAGCCTCGACCGGCGTGGTAGGTGCGGGCTAGGGGGTCACACGAATCTCCTGGTCCTGTCCCCTTGGCGCCACGCCCACGCAACCCTTACGCCAACCACCCACGCCTGCGATGCCGTCCGATGCAATCGGCGCATCGTCTGCCGTTCGCGCCGTCCGCCATTGGAGCTTGGAGCTCAGCTATAAAAGCCCCGGCCCTAGGAGCCCTAGCGCGTTCCCATCGCCCCGCCACCACCTTGTGGCAAATCACTTCACACCAAGCCAGAGAAGGGAGGGAAGAAGGAAGGGGGAGGGAGGAGGGAGAAGGAGGCGCCATCGGAGCACCACCGAAGCCGTCGGAGCAGGAGACGACGCCACGATCGGCTACAGTAGCGCCGCACTGCTTCCGAAGCTACATAGCCTCGAACCACCACTACATCACCACCCTATCTCCCACGACACCAACGGTGAGCCCGGTCCTTCCCTGCTCACCGCCAGACCATGCTGCTTCGGCCATGGCGCTCCACACCGGGAGCACGTAGGCCAAGGCCGTCTCTGGCCTCTAGGTACACACACACTCACGCGCACATCCACGACCACGCCGAGACCGCCCCACTGGTGCCCCGTAGTGCTCCTGCGTGCCTCGCCGTCACCACCATGCTATCGTGGATGCCGTGGAGCCCCTACCAGCCACATGGGGACCTGAAGCCCTGCCTTGAGTCCCTGGACGCCCTCGCCATGCCCCCACAGATCCGCAGAAGCCCTTATCCACCCAGCTGAGCCACCAGGGAGCCTACATGCGTGACCTCACCACCGGCAAGCACCGCCGAGCCACCGACCATCGTGGCCAATGCCCTGGGAAGCCCTGGCCACCACCTTGACCCTACCACCATACTCGCCGGGGCCTAGCAAAGCTTTTTCCCACCTCAATCAGACACCATCGCTGCTGTGGAAGACTCGCTAGTGAGCACACCACTGGTGGGAACACGCCGAGAGGGAAGCAGAGGAATCCTTCCTCGCTGGCCACACGCGCCTGCACCCGGTGCATGTAGGCCATGCCGAAGGAAGGAAGGGTGGACTCGGTCCACCGAGGACCCAGCTTACGGTCCATGGACCGTGAACACCAGTTCACCGTGAGCCACGTGATGTGGGTCGAGCTGTGGATGAAGCCCAGCGGAGGCCCAAGGTCATGACGTGGCTGCGTCATAGCATGCCACGTGGCGGGCTAAGCCTGGCCCAAATCTAGCCCAGTCTAGGCCCAACCGACCCAGTTTGAACCCGGTCCATGTTGACCGTTGACCGGTCATTGTTGACGGTTGACCTGGCCCCACATGTCAGCGGCACAGAGACTCCGGACCCACTCGTCAGTGAGTGACATCATGCTGACGTCATGACGACGTCATGCGGGTCCCACCTATCAGTATCAACACAGCCAAGGTGACATCACAATGACGTCAGCTACTGACATCAGCAACACTGGCCCCACACGTCAGTGACCCTGATCCATTGACCGTTGACTCACCCATTGATTTGATGTTGACTTTGACCGGACCCACATGTCAATGACTCAAGAGCCCCTGGTCCCACCTGTCGGAACTGATGACGTTGATGATGTCAAGATGACATCAGCAGGACCCCACTTGTCAGCTCGGAGCCGAAATGATGATGTCATGCTGACGTCAGCATGCCACGTGGACCTATCACAGCGTGACACATGTCAACCCAGGATTAATTTGGCATTTTCCATTTTCAGAAATAATTTAAACTTTGGAAATTCATAACTAATTCATACGACCTCAGAAAAATACAAAACTAGGACCAAAATTCATCTAAAATCGAGCTTTACGCAATAAACCCATGTTTGAGTGCATTTGGCTCTTTTGAATTTTCATTGCTTCTTTGTGCTATTTTTATAGACGTCGCTAACGCGACTATAATACGATCGTTGCAGACTCGGAGGAGAACTAGATGGACGAGGATCATGAGTACCATGAGGAGAACGGAGACGACTACACGGAAGGTGCCACATCCCAACCAATCTCGTAGCACCTATTACGCATGGCTAATATAGAACTGCTATTGCTTTACTTTATTGTTATAATCGTACTATGATAGGACTTGCATGGTAGTATGCTTACTTGATGGCCTCTACCTTGATGCAACCTTACCCCTGCATACCCTGCTATTAGGCTAGACACACGCTTATTGCTGTATTTCATTACTTGTACTTCTACTACACTTATACTACATTAATGCGTGGTGTTATCTGGACTATGGGGAGAGTGCTGCGTGTGTGACTTGGGTGTGTGGAGGGTGAGGGTTGTGTCGACCAAGTTGGAGTATACGACAAGCCTGGGGCAAGTCTTGCCATGGGGTGCTACCTAGGCACCCCTAGAATGGATACCTATGGTGGGTAAATGGTATACGAGGTGGTCCTAGGTATGAACCTGTGATGGGAGGAGCCCGGGATGGAGGTGCAGTGGTGGCACGATAAATGGAAACCCTAATGAAGACATTCTGGCTTGGTCATCCCTAAGGACTTACTAGTACTCAGACTCACCAGGAAGCCTTACGTACCACTCGCCCTATATGGTGTGGGACAGCCAGACTACTTGGTAGGATATTGCCACTACTGCTAGGTTGATAGCGGACAGTGTAAGGAGGTACTGGGCATGAAGGATTTCCCCCACACCCTTCTGAGACTTCATGGAGACCTTGTGGACCCGGCTCATGACTCATAGTTTCAGCCACCCCAGACTAGACTTGGGGTGTACCAGGACTGAATGGTAGAGTGGCATTATCCTAGGCTAGCAAGTGGCCAAAATCAGCCTAGTTGACGATGGTCAACAAGAAAGGCAGATCTTGTGGTTATGTAAAACCTCTACAGAGTGTATGGTTGATCGATCGATACATGTGCTGACTTATCGGCTATGGACCTTTCCTGGGTTTCGCTTAAACTAGATAGCGAGATGAGTCCTTCTCTTCTTCCCCCCATGAGAGATCATCATAGAAAGGTGATTCAAATTCCTCATCACTATCACTATCATCATTGCTAGCATTATCATCACCACTACTATCATCATCATTTTGTTCCTTTCGTTCACCCTTGGCCATAAGGCATAGATGTGTAGAGGATGATGGCGGTGGTGTCGGTGAAGATAGTGAAGAGTCAATTACAATAGCGGCCACCTTCTTGTTCTCATTCTCACTATCATCATCGGATGAGCCACTTGATGAATCAATATCCATGAGCCAATCACCAACAATGTATACCTTGCCATTATTCTTCTTCTTGTGATACTCCTTCTTCTTGCCATCCTTCTTCTTGTACGGCTTGCTCTTCTTCTTCTCATCATCATATTCATCACTTGAGTCATCTTTCTTGCCCTTGTACTTCTTCTTGTACTTATCTTTCTTGGGTTTGGGGCATTGATGAGCTAGATGACCAAGTTCTTCACAATTATAGCAATCCATCTTGGAGATGGGCTTTCTTCTATTACTAGTGAAGAATTTCTTCTTCTTGCCATCAAACTTGACACCATTCTTGTTGAGCTTCTTGAGCATCTTGGCGGTTCTTCTCACCATGAGAACAAGACTTGCATCATCAATTTCATCATCACTTGAGCTATCATGATCAACTCTTGCTTTGCCCTTCTTCTCTTGGCTAGCCTTGAATGCCAAGTCTTTCTTTTTGGTGAAAGAAGGGCCATCTTGTGGTGTGATGTGCATGTACATCTCATGTGCATTGATCTTTCCTAATATTTGAGTTGGTGTAGTGGTGGAAAGATCACCTTGATGAAGCACCATCACAATACGCCCATATTTGTCAATGGGGAGGACACTCAAGATCTTTCTTACAACATCAGAGGGTTGCATTTGTGTGAGTCCAAGCCCATTGACTTCCTCTACAAGAACATTCAAGCGTGAGTATATCTCATTAGCGCTTTCTCTAAGAAGCATCTCAAATGAATTAAGCTTTTTTATAACAAGGTGGTAGAGTTCCTCACGCTCACTCTTTATTCCCTCATGGAGTGCACAAATGTCCAACCATAGTGCATAGGCGTCCTTGTGGTTTCAAACACGGTTGAAAACATCCTTGCAAAGGCCTCTAAAGAGGTGTGTGGGGTCCTTAGGTTTTAGGAAGCCTTGTGAGGCGGCTCTAAGAACTCCAACATCTAGAGCTTCTAGATATGCCTCCATGTGAATTTTCCAATAAGGAAAATCATCTCCCTCAAAGATAGGAGGAGGTCTATCCCCGTGGGACATCTTTCTTTAGGCGGTTAAGCCTAATTAAGCGAGCGCGAGGCTCCGATACCAATTAAAATGATCAAGATGCCCAAGAGAGGGGGTGAATTGGGCTAATTCTAAAATTCTTTGGAAGAATTAAACCCTACACTTAGCCCACTTCACCCCTTGTGCCTAGAATATGTTTCTATTGTTCTACCGCACAAAAGTTTTGCACTCTAGGTTCCAATCCTACTCTAGCATGACAATTCTAGGAATATAAAGACAAGAAATGAATTGCTCAAATGTAAATGCTCAAAGTAAACAGAGGGAAAGGAACACCGTGATGTTTTCCCGAGGTATCGGAGAGTCACCACTCCCCATTAGTCCTCGTTGGAGCACCCGCGCAAGGGTGTAGCTCCCCCTTGATTCGTGCAAGGATCAAGTGCTCTCCACAGGCTGATTTTTCGACACTTTGTCACAGTGAATCGCCCACAATGGCTCACAACTTGAGTTGGGTCATCCACAAGCTCCGCCGGATGATCACAAAACTCCTAATCACCACCGAGCCATCTAGGTGATGGCGATCACCAAGAGTAACAAGCACAAACTATCACTTGACCACGACAAGCCTAATGAGAAGGGTGGATGCACACTTGCTACTCTCTTTGCACTAATTAGGACCTTAATCTTGGATTCTCAAATCTCAATCACCTCACTAGGCTCTTGCTCTCCCTTGCACTCTCAAGGTGTTTCTTAGCTGAACAAATGGGCAAGAGACCTCCCTTGGATGAGTGGAGTAAGTATTTATACCCCCTGATTCAAAACATAAAGTTTGGAGGCTGAGTTAGCATTCTATGGGGTGATTGGATGCTCTAGTCAGGGTGACCAGATGCTCCGGTCAGTTATACCCGCCACTGTATCAGAAAGAGCCATTAAGTTCTGACCGAACTTCGACCAGCATTCGATCAGCACTGACCGAACACATCTAGTCAAGAAAAATGCTCTCTAGAACCTTACTGATGTTGACCGGACGCAGGCACCCAGAGTTCGGTCACTTTACTGTTCAGCATCCGGTCAGTTATCGGATTCAGACCAGCGTCTGGTCAGCACTGACCGGACGCGTCCGGTCAAGAAAATCCTTCTCTGAAACCTCTCTGGAGTTGACCGAATGCTAGCACCCAGCGTCTGGTCCACCTTCACTCAGCGTCTAGTTAGTACCAGATGACATAGTTGATCAAATGAAATGACCGGACTCTCCCTCCAACGTCTGGTCACAACCAAACCAGCGTCCGGTCAATCATTTGACCCTCTATTCAATTCCAACTCAAAATTCTATATGAATGAAGTTTACTCCAATTGATCTTAGGGCTATTCCTAAGCTACCTAGTGCTAGGTTGGACAAGTATGTACCACACCTAACCCACTAGACTTACCTTGGTCAAGCTACTAGTCCATACCTCCTTAATAGTACGGCAAAAGAAAAAACAAAGTCCTAAACTACTCTAAGTGTCTCTCCATCACCAATCGATACTTAGAACTAGTCCATCCTTAACCTTGTCATCCATAATTTGAAAACCAAACCGATTTCCATTGATAGGAGCATGACAACTATGATTGCCCAATCAATTGCCATTACCATGACCTAACTCAAATTGCCTCTGCAAAACACATGTTAGTCATAGTAATCTCATGTCGTCATTAATCACCGAAACCCAACTAGGGGCCTAGATGCTTTTAGGCACCACCAAGCATTTCCACATTGACTACATCAACTTCATGGTTGCTAACTTCAACATAGTGTACCATGTTATCCTCGGCTGACTAGCTCTCGCCAAGTTCATGACCATGCCACACTACACGTACCTGATGTTGAAGATGCCAACGGAGCAGGGGATCCTTTACCTATGCGCCAACCTCAACATCACCTATGCCTATGAGAAAGAAAGCTTTGCGCTTGCCGAGGCTATCGATGTCTCCATTGGCATGCTGGACTGCATCACTACCTCATAGTAGATGCCACCGAAAGAGCTAGAGATCCCTACAACAGAGGTTGCCCGAGCATCAACCAAGTCCAAGGAGGTGAAGGAAGTGGTCCTTGTCCCCGGTGACCGGTCTAAGACCACTCGGATTGGGGCCGACCTTGATCCTAAATAGGAAGACATGCTCATCAGCTTCCTAAGGGAGCACATCAATGTTTTCGCATGGAAACCTATAGACATGCCCGGCATACCTCGGGAGTTGATAGAGCACTCCTTAAATGTCTCGATGATCGCTAAGCCCATCAAACAGAAGCTTCAATGATTCGTGCAAGACAAAACTAAGGTCATTAGGGTAGAAATAACCTGGCTTTAAGTGTCGGCTTTATTAAAGAGGTGTATCATCCAGAGTGGTTAGCCAACCCAGTTCTTGTAAGAAAGAAGAATAAAGAATGGAGAATATGCGTTGATTACACCGATCTCAACAAACACTGCCCTAAAGTCCCCTTCGGCTTACCTCACATTGATGAGGACGTAGATTCTACTATCGGTTGCGAACTCCTATGCATGTTAGATTGCTACTCTGGTTATCACTAGATCACTCTAAAAGATGAAGATCGGATCAAGACGTCATTCATCACCCTGTTTGGCGCTTACTGCTACACGACCATGTCCTTCAGGCTCAAGAACATGGGTGCTACTTATCAAAGAGCCATCCAGCATTGCCTCAAGGACCAGATTGGCAAGAACATTGAGGCCTATGTTGATGATGTGGTGGTTAAGTCTAAGACTATCGATACCCTCATCTCTAACCTCATCGAAACCTTCAAAGCCCTAAAGGTGTATCAATGGAAGCTAAATCCCACTAAGTGTATTTTTGACGTCCCATCTGATATACTAGTCGGCAACATCATCAGCCATGGTGGCATCAAAGCCAATCTAGAGAAGATAGAGGCGGTGACCAAGATGAAGCCACCGACCTACGTCAAGGACGTCTAGAAGCTAACGGGCTGCATGGTGGCTTTAAGTCATTTCATATCCCATCTAGGCAAAAAGGGACTCCCCTTCTTCAGGCTACTCAAGGCTCAAGAAAAGTTCATCTGGTCAGAGGACGCTGATAAGGCATTCACTGTGCTCAAGCGATTCCTCACCTCACTTCTAATCATGAACACGCCCCAAACAAGTGAAACCTTTCTAGTCTACATCACGGCAACCAACCGGGTGGTCAGCACGGCCATCATCATCGAATGGGAAGAGGCCAGACATGCCTACAAAGTCCAATGTCTAGTGTACTTCATCAGCGAAGTTCTGAACAAGTCTAAGGCTCACCATCCTCAAGTCCAAAAGCTATTGCATGCTGTCCTGATCACATCTCGGAAGCTCTGCCATTACTTTGAGACCTACCCCATAGCTATGGTTACTAAGTACCCACTCGGTGACATTCTCCACAACAAACAAGCCAACAGCCACATCATTAAATGGGTGGTTGAGCTCGGCACCTACTCCATCGAGTTTAGGTCACGCCAGATGATCAAGTCGCAAGTGCTCGCCGATTTCATCGCTGAGTGGATGGATATGCAGACTCCTATCCTGGCCGATCATCTCGAGCACTGGACCATGTACTTTTATGGATCCCTCAATCTCAACAGCGCTGGGGTAGGCATATACTTCATCTCTCCATTAGGGGACAAACTCCGTTACGTCCTTTGCATCCACTTCTGGGCATCCAACAATGTCATGGAATATGAGGCGGCACTACACGGTCTCCATATAGCCACAGAGCTTGGCGTTAAACACCTCATGGTATACGATGACTCCACACTCATCATCAACCAATTCAACAAAGATTGGAGCTATACCAATGAGAAAATGGGCGCTTACTACGCAACGATAAGGAAGCTCAAAGACAAGTTTTACGGAATCGAATACCACCATGTGGTTTGGGCTGATAATCAAGTAGCCGATGAGCTATCGAAGTTGGGATCAACCCAAGCAAAAGTTCCAGTCAGAGTGTTCATCGAAGACCTTGTGACCCCTTCCATCAAGCAGGCGCAAGAGGGCATCGAAGAAAAGCTGCTTGTCGAGCTGATAGTCACAGTGGTCCTTGGTCTGAGTGGTGATTGGAGAGAACCCTTCATCAAATATCTAACCACCATAGATGTTCCAGCTGAAAATACAGAGAGAGAGCGCCTCACTCGCCATAGCAAGCATTATGTCATAGTTGATGGGAAGCTGTATCACAAGAATGCCAAGGAGGAGCTACTTCAAAAGTACATCTCCATAGAGGAAGGTGAAAAGATACATAAGGACATCCATGCCAGCACTTGTGGCAACTACACAGCCTCTAGAACACTGGTGGACAAAGCCATCTGAGCTAGTTTCTATTGGCCTTTAGCTACCATCGACGCTGAGGCACTTGTTCAATGGTGTGAGAACTGCCAGTTCTTCGCTAAGAAAATCCATGTCCCGGCTCAGGCCCTGCAAACTATTCCTGCATCTTGGCCCTTTGCATGCTAGGGACTGGATATGATCGGGCCCTTCAAGCCCGCGCCAGGAGGATTCTGCTGGGTTTACGTCTGCATTGACAAGTTCTCCAAGTGGATCTAGTACAAACATCTTGTTCAAGCCACAACAAAGAAGGCAGTCGAGTTGCTTGATGACATCATCCATAGGTTTGGCCTGCCGAACAGCATCATCACCGACCTAGGGTCGATGTTTACCGACAGCAACTTCTAGGATTTTTGCGACAAAAGATGCATCTTAGTCAAGTACATTTCGGTGGCTCACCCTAGGGCGAATGGCTAGGTCGAATGTGCCAATGGAATGATCCTAGATGCATTGAAGAAGAGGCTCTACGAAAATGAGTAGAAGCACCCGAGCAAATGGCTAAAAGAACTATCGGCTGTGGTCTGGGGACTAAGGACCCAACCTAGCCATAACACTGGTGTCTCCCCATATTTCATGGTCTTTAGCTCCGAGGCCGTTCTACCCGCCGACATCACCTTTCGAGCACCTAGGGTGGAGCACTATGACAAAGAAAACTCTGACCAAGCTTGGGCCGATGATATCAATCGCCTAGAAGAGGAGCACCTGATCACTTGTGTTTAGACATCAAAGTACCTCGATGGCTTGCATAGGTACTACAACCGCAACATCAACAATAGGTTCTTCATGGTCGGAGACTTAGTCCTTCATAGCAAATAGAAGACAGAAGGCATGCACAAGCTCTTGTCACCCTAAGAGGGCCCCTTCGTCGTCAAGGCGGTCACCCGACCAGGGTCCTACAGACTATGTGACATGAACAAAGTTGACATCCCTAATTCCTGGCATATTGATCTCCTTAGGCGTTTCTACCCTTGAAATGTTCCATACAAAGATATGTACCTTTCATATTAAAGTTTTCAATAAAGTTTTCATTCTGATTCTTTCTTCATGTTGTTTTCTCCATGTTCATTCGCTAAGCAACACCTCTTCATGTATAACATCTTAAAGATGACATGAACTATGCCTAAGGCAAATCCGTGAACAGTCACATTGACTCTCAGATGTCCCCAGAGATAGCCTTGTCCTAAGCTTCTCCCAACACGTGCACGAGCATCTGCCCTCTGCGTTATGGGCGATCAGAGCAGCGCCCTAGCGATGCTTTGTTCTTCCTACACACACATGGGCTCTACACTCTGTGTTACAGTTAATAGGCTAGCTAGGGCTGGAGGCTCAGCTATAGACTAACTAGCCGGATGGTTTATATTAAATATAAACACATGTACCAAAAAACACTAAGTGTTCATCAAAAGTCGTTAAGTACTTCTTCATAGTATTTTGACAAAAGTTTTATCCTAATCTACTAGACATTGTCTCACCCTTCGCTGAATAGGTCAACGTCCCTGGCAAGACTCGCCGCTGCTTCCTCGGCCTCGTCTTCTAGCTTGGCGGTCTTCTGTGCATCCGTCCCTTGGGTGAAGCCAGTCATTATCACTACAGGCTTTACCGAAGGATAGTGCGACCACAACACCACGAGCACATGGATGATAGCCCCAAGGGTAGCAATACGCATGAACTCCTTGAAGTCTGACCATGCTGTCTGACACTAGTCCACGATCATTCAGGGTGGTAGGTCACCGGGTAGCTACGTTGTCCTCTTGGGCGGAGCGAAACCAATGCAGTCCAGCATGGGCTTGATCCCTGCTATCATCACCTCCAGCTTATCATCATGGGTCTTGACTTGGTCCCCGAAGACCTTGAATTGTGCATGTGCCTAGAAGCGGTACTCTGCAACATAGTAACAACAGTATGCTAAGCATACTCCTATCGCTGCAAGGAAGGATCGACAAAAGATGCACTTACGCTCAAGATCTATAGTGACCTTCTTGGCCTTCTCCTCTGCCTCCTCTTTCCCCTTAAGGAGTTGCCCCATGACTTCGTGGGATAGGTCGAGCTCCAACTCTAGGGCCATGCACCAAAAGTAGACATCTCACAATGGCAATTATCAATAGAGCAAGGTCTAAAGACATACATTTTTGCTGGTCAGCACTAAGGCTACACTGCTCAGCAAGCATTTGGGTCTCCACTTCCAATAGCTAGTGATCCTTCTCCAATGCCAAGACCTTCACCTCTAGATCCTCTCTATAGTGGCGCTCTTAGGTAAGATGCACCTGGAGGTCAGTCATCGATGCCTGCAAATTCTTATTCTCCTCTAGCACCAGTGTCATCTCCTCCAATTGTCATTGGCACTGCTTGGATATCTTCATTACGTTCTGCAGCAGCACGTGTTCAAGAACTACATTCGGTAACAGGCACAACACAAGACTATTTCAGGTTTACCTCAATTCGGCTAACCATCGCCTATAGGTCAGCTCTTAGCCTCTTCGTATCCGCGCT